>NW_006921750.1:7007145-7009035 GCF_000298275.1 Orycteropus afer afer
TAACTGAGAGATTTAGCATAGTGGTGGGATACAAGATCAACATCCAAAAATCAGTCGGATTCCTCTACACCGGCAAAGAGACTGATGAAAAAGAAATAAGGAAATCAATATCATTTAAAATAACTACCAAAAAAATTAAATAAAATATTTGGGAATAAATCTTACCAGGGACACAAAAGACACAAAGAAAACAACAAAAGACTACTTAAAGAAAGCATAGAGATCTACATAAATGGAAGAATATGCCATGCTCATGCATAGGAAGACTGAACATTGTGAAAATATCAACTCTTCCCAAAGCATTCAATACATTTAATGCAATTCCAATCCAGATCCCATCAACATTATTTTTTTGGGGGGGGATTGGTTAGTTTTTGTTTGTTTGTTTGTTTTCTTTATTTTAAATTGTGATTTAGGTGAAGATTTACAGAGCCAATTCATTGTCCATAAAAGAGTTCACATACACTTTGTCTGATGACATTGACTACAATTTACCATAATGCAAGAGTTCACCTCCCACTTACTCCTGATATATTTACCTCTTCCCTGTGTCCATCGCTCCATGCACTTCTGTCCCCTGAGCTGTCTCCCTGTGCATAAATAGCCCTTCTTTCCCCCATGATTGTTCTCTCCAAGGAGTGTACCTACCTCAGGTAAAGGTTCAACTCCTATGCCTGTCTTTGTTTGGCTGGAACCTACAGGTGTGGATTCAATTCCAGACCTGAAGGGCAGCTAGGGGCCATAGTTTCATTGGTTCCACCAGGTTCTATCAGACCAGCAAACCCAGTCTCCCCACCCCCTTTTATTTTCCAAATGATTTTGAGTTTTTTTCCACATTGTTTTCCCTCTCTATCCAGGAAGTCCTACATAGATCCCCCTCCAAGTGGTTGACAGTGGTAGCCAGGCACCATCTAGCTCTTCTGGTCTTGTAGCCATATAGGCTGCAGATTGCATGGTGCACCAGTTGCTTGGACTGTCTTTTCATGAATCTTTGCTTTTCTTCATTCTTCTTTGCTCTGGACAAGGAGAGACTCACCATTGCATCTAGATGGCTGCTTGAAACTTTTTAGATCCCAGTAGCTACTCGCAAAAGTAGGAGATGGAATGATGTTTTTTATAGTATGTTATGCCAAATGACCATGATGTCCCCTGCAACTATGATCCTGAACCCACATGTGCAACTACTCAGTCCCTCTGGGTAGCTGGCTGTGACCAAGAAGTGACTACAACCTTGTCCCTTGTCAATCCTACTATACACCTGGGAATTCAGATCATACAAATATACATTTGGACCATTGTCTGCCACCCCTCTACATGGCACCTCTCCCTGCTTCATACACACACCTAATAGTGCAGCCTGTCCACCCACTTATCCACCTATATACCCATGTTGGCTTCATTGACAACACAATACTGTATGTGCAAAAGAGTTCATCTTTGTTGTCTGTACCTCCCATGAACCTCTCTGTCTTCCTCTTCCTCAATATCACCATGTTGATCACTCACATTTGGTACATTGTCTTTTAACCCAAATCAATACTTATCTCTACCTATCTAACAGTGTTCCCTAATCTGACCTCCCACCCCTGGTAACCAAAAAAGAAAATTTCCTTCCATAGATAAATCTTTCCTTGACATTTACAATAATGGACTAATACAATATTTGTCCTTCTACGATTGACTTATTTCACTCAGCATAATATCCTCCAATTTCACCCATGTTATGCAGTGTTTTGCAGATTCTAGGTTATTCTTTAGGGTTGCATAGTATTCCATTGTGTGTATGTACCATACTTTGGTTATCCATTCCTCAGTTGATGGACATCTAGGTTGTTTCCATCTTTTGGTTATTGTAAATAGTGCTGCGAAGAACATAGCTGTTCATATATC
>NW_006921750.1:7010200-7014398 GCF_000298275.1 Orycteropus afer afer
AGATCTTGTTTCATTTTTCTGCAAATGGATCTCCAATTTTGCCAGCACCAATTACTAAACAAACATGCTCTTCCCCATTTAATGGGTTTTGGCCATTTGTCAAAGATCAGCTGACCATAGGTCAATGAATCTGTTTCTGGGTTCTCAATTCTATTCCATTGGTCTATGTATCTGTCATTATACCATACTAGGCAGTTTTGAGTACTGTGGCTGCACAGTAGGTTTCGAGATCTGGCAGTGTGGGATCTTTTACTTTGCTTTTCTTCTTCAATAATGCTTTGCTTATCCAAGGTCTCTTTCCTATCCACATAAAATTAGTGAGTGGTTTTTCCATATCCTTAAAAAATGTTGATGAGATCTGGATTGGGATTGCATTGAATATATAGATTGCTTTGGGTAGAATTGACATTTTCACAACGTTCAATCTTCCTATCCACAAGCATGGAATATTCTTCCATTTACATAGGTCTCTTATGGTTTCTTGAAGTAGTTTTTTATAGTTTGCTTTGTCTTTTGTTTCCCTGGTAAGATTTATTCCCAAGTATTTTATTTTTTTTATACCTATTGTAAATGGTATTGATATCCTTATTTCTTTTTCAGCAATCTCTTTGCTGGTGTAGAGGAATGCAACTGATTTTTGGATGTTGATCTTGTATCCTGCCACGATGCTAAATCTCTCAATTAGTTCCAGTAGATTTTTGACTGAGTCTCTTGGGCTTTCTGTGTGTAGGATCATATCATCAGCAAATAGGGATAGTTTGATAGTTTTACTTCTTCCTTATCAATTTGGATACTTTTGATTTCCTCTTCTTGCCTTATGGCCCTGGCTAAGACTTCCAGTACAATGTTGAATAGAAGTGGTGATAGAGGGTATCCTTGTCTGGTTCGTTTTCACAAGAGAAATGGTTTCAGTCTCTCTCCATTGAATATAATGTTGGCTGGTGATTTTGTATGTTCTTGTTGTTATGTGCTGTCAACTTAGACCCGAGTCATATTGACTCCTCCTTGGGTTTCCTAGAGGTATGACTATGGAAGTAGATTGCCCAGTCTTCCTTCCGAGGAGTGGCTGGTGGGTTTGAACTGTCAGCCTTCTGCATAGCAGTCAAGTGCCATAGGTACTATGCTACCAGAGCTCTTTGGATTTGTATAGATGTCCTTTATTATGTTGATGAATTTCTCTTCTATTCTTATTTTGCTCAGAGTTTTGATCAGTAATGGGGGTTGGATTTTATCAAATGCATTTTCTGCATCAATTGATATGATCACGTGGTTCTTCTTTGTTTTATTTATGTGGTGGATGATGTTGATTGTTTTTTTCTAAAGTTGAACCATCCTAGCATACCTGATATGAACCCCATTTGGGTTCTTGATGTTATTGGAGTCTATTGGCTAGGAATTTGTTGAAGATTTTTGCATCTATATTCATGAGGGATATTGGTCTGTAGTTTTCCTTTTGAGTGATGTTTTTGCCTGGTTTTGGTATCAAGGTTATGCTTGCTTGATAAAATGAATTAGGGAGGATTCCATCCTTTTCTATGTTTTGGAATAGTTTGAACAGGAATGGCCTCAGTTTTTCTCTGAATGTTTAGTAGAGTTCTCCGTGAAACCATCTGGGATAGACCTTTTTTTTGTTGGTAATTTGATGACCTGTTCAATTTCTTCTTTTGTTATGGATCTGTTTAACTTTTCCACTTCAGTCTGTGTTCGTTTAGGTAAGTGGTGTGTTTCTAGAAATCTGTCTATTTCTTCTATATTTTCAAATTTGTTGGAGGACAGTTCTTCATAGTGTCCTGATATTATCCTTTTTATTTTAGTTGGTTCTGTTGTGATGTCAGCCATTTCTTTCTTAATCATGTTACTTGTATTCTCTCCCTCTTTTCCTTTGTTAAATTTGCCAGTGGTTTGTCAATTTTATTGATTTAAAAAAAAAAAAAAAACCTAACATCTGGTTTTGTCGATATTTTCTATTGCCCTTCTGTTTTCTGTTTCATTGATTTTGTTTGAATCCTTATTTTTTTACTCTCTTCTTGTATGATGTGCACATTTATTGCTATAAATTGACCTTGGATTACTGCTTTGGCTGTGTCCCAAAGATTTTGGTATGTTGTATTTTCATTCTCTCAAGGAATTTTTGAGTTTCAATTTTTATTTCTTCTCTTATTCAGTCTTTCTTAAAGAGGGTGTTGTTCAGTTTCCTTGTGTTTACTCTTTTTACCTTGGTCTTCCTATTGTTCATTTCTAATTTAATAGCATTATGATCTGAGAAGATGATTTGCAGTATTTCAATGTTTTTAAATTTATGAAGGCTTCTTTATGGCCTAACATATGGTCTATCATGGAAAATGTTCCATGTGCACTGTAAAAGAATGTATATTGTGATTTTGTGGGATGAAATGCTCTGTAGATGTGTATAAGGTCAAGTTGGTGGATTGTATTGTTTAGCTCTTCTGCATCTTTGTTGATTTTCTTTGCAGTTATTCTATCTTTTATTGAAAGTGGTTTATTAAAGCCTCTCACTATAATGGTGGAGTCATCTATTTGACTTTTCAACTCTTTTGAAGTCTGATTTATGTATTTTGGGGATCTTCCATTGGGCCCATAGATATTTATTATGGTTATTTCTTCATGTTCAGTTGGTTGTTTAATCATTATATAAATTCTTTCCTTGTCTCATTTGGTGGTTTTTGTATTAAAGTCAATTTGATCAGAAATTAATTTTGCCACTCCTGCTTTTTTATGGTTGCCATTTACTTGATATACCTTTTCCCAACCTTTGATTTTCAGCCTATTTTTGTCTTTGTCTCTAATATATGTTTTTTGTAAACAGCATATTGATGGGTTTGATTTCTTATTCAATCTGCAACTCTCCATCTCTTCAGTTGTGAAATTAACCCATCAACATTCACTGTAATTATTGAGAAATATGAATTGGTCACTGTCACTGTATGTGTTTTTTCATGGTGTCCCTGGATTCTTTGTTCCACATTATTTTCTGCACTGAACTCATTATATTTATGAATCATGATAGCATTTCCTTTGTTGCTGTTGTTTTTGTGTTTGCTGAATATTTGTGCTTGTCTTATTTTTTATTGAGATATGAAGGTTTATCTTTTTATTTATTTATTTTTTTTTTGAGGTTACTTGTGATTTATAATTTTCTCCCTGAGATTAGAAGAGTCCATTCTATCTTGCAATTCTCTTGAATTCCTCACTTGTTAGAAGTTCTATAACTACACAGTATTTTCCCTCTTTTTTTGTTTGTAGTTGTCTCCACTTGCCAATTGATGTCTCTGGTTCCCTGTTACAATCTTGTAAGCTTATTGTACTTTGGATATGTCCATAGCAATATTACTGATATTGTTTGATAATTTCCACATTCTGTGGGATCACCTTTCTTTGGAATGGGTACAAATACAGATCTCTTCCAGTCATTTGGCCAGGCATCTGTGTCCCAAATCTCTTGGCATAAATGAGTGAGTGCCTCCAGTGGGGCATCCATTTTTTTTGAAATATCTCAGTTGATATTCTGTCAATCCTGAAGCTTTGTTGTTTGCCAATTCCTTCATTATACATTTGATTTCTTTCTTCAGTAGCATTGGTTCTAGATCATATGCCACCTCCTGAAATGGATGAAGATCAACCAGTTCTTTTTGATACAGAAACTCTGTATTCTTTCAATCTTCTTTTGATGTTTCCTGAATCATTCAATAATTTGCCTATAGAATCCTTTAATATTGCAACTTGAGGCTTAAATTTTTTCTTCAATTCTTTCAGCTTGAGAAATGCCAAGCATGTTCTTCCCTTTCAGTTTTCTAACCCCAGGTCTTTGCACATTTCATTATAGTAATTTGCTTTGTCTGCTCGAGCTGCTCTTTGAAATCTTCTGTTCAGATCTTTGATCTTGCCCTTTTTTCCATTTACTTTAGCTACTTTCCACTCTAGGGCAAGTTTCAGAGTCTCTTCTGTCATCCATTCTGGTCTTCTCTTCTTTTCTCATCATTTTAGTGACCTCTTGTTTTCTTTATGAATGATGTTCTTGATGTCTCCCCACAATTCTGGTTTTCGGTCATATGTGTTCAATGAATCATATATATTCTTTACATGGTCTTTAAATTCAGGAGGGACGTATTCAAGATCATATGGTGGCTCTCTTGGATTTATTTAATTGTCTTCAACTTCAAGTTGAACTTACATATGA
>NW_006921750.1:7014837-7030533 GCF_000298275.1 Orycteropus afer afer
ATCTTGAAACATCCTTTGTGATGATGAATGTCACATCATTCTTCTTCAAACTATCATTCCTGGCATAGTAGATCATATGGTTGTCTGTTTCAAAATGGCCAAAACCAGTCCATTTCAGCTCACTAATGCTTACAAGGAGTCAGCCACAGGGATGTAGGCAAGGGTGGATGGAGAGTTTTCCAACAGCTAAGGGAGACAAACTTGTCTGTCAGTTTGTCCTACTGTGGTGATGTGTTACTCTGAGTCTTGAGGCTATGACTCTGGTGTTTCAAACCCAGTGGGGTGCACATGGTGCTTAGGTATCAGCCCAGTGTGCAGACTTAGACAGACTAGGAAGAAGTAAGAGGCCATCCACTTCTAGAAGAATTGTCCAGGAAAAACTTTATGAATAGAAGAGAAACACTGTCTGATATGTCACTGTGCAATCTTATGAATAGCCCAGAAACATTTTCCAATACAGAGGAGGAAGATAAGTCACTTAGCTTAGAAATCTCTCAAAGCAGGACTGGGAAAGAGCTGCATTATCAGAGTAAAACCAGCCTTACTCATATGAATAAGGTAAAGCTTTTGAGACCTCCATTTGCTGATGTGGCACCACTCAAAATGGGGAGAAACAGAGGCAAATATCCATTAGTAATCAGAACATGGAATGTACAAAGTTTGAATCTAGGGAAACTGGAAGTTGTCAAAAATGAAATGGAATGCATAAAGACTGATATCCTAGGCATTAGTGACCTGAAATGGATTGATTTTGTCCATTTTGAATCAGACAACCATACGATTTACTATGCTGGGGATGACAGTTTAAAAAGGAATGGAGTGGCATTCATCATCACAAAGGATGTTACAAGATCCATCCTGAAGTACAATGCTGTCAGTGATAGGATAATATCCATATGCCTACAAGGAAGACCCATTAATGTGACTATTATTAAAATTTATGGACCAACCACCAAAGTCAAAGATGAGGAAATTGAAGATTTTTATTGACTTCTGCAGTCTGAAATTTACCAAACAAGCAATCATGATATGTTAATTATCACTGGTTACTGGAACACAAAAGTTGGAAACAAAAAAGTATCACCAGTACTTGGAAAATTTGGCCTTTGGTACAGAAATAATGCTGGAACTCACATTGTTGAATTTTGCAAGACTAAGGACTTATTCATTGCAAACACCTTTCTTTCAACAACACATATAGTGGCTGTACACGTGGACTTCACCAGATGGAACACACAGGAATCAGATTGAGTACATCTGTGACAAGAGGTGATGGAAAAACTCAATATCTTCTGCCAAAATCAGGTCAAAATCTGATTGTGGAATAGACCATCAACTGCTCATATGCAAGTTCAACATGAAGTTAAAGACAATTAAAATAAATCCAAGAGAGCCAAAATATGATCTGGAATATGTCCCTCCTGAATTTAGAGATCATCTAAAGAATAGATTTGATGCATTGAACAGCAATGACCAAAAACCAGAAGAGACATTATGGATGACATCAAGAGCATCATCCATGAAGAAAACAAGTTGTTGTTGTTGTTTTTATGTTGTTGACTCAGCCCCAACTCATAGTGACCCCTCCTTAGGTTTCAAAGGCAGTATCACTATGGAAGTAGTTTGCCCAACCTTCCTTCTGAGGAGCAGTTAGTGAGTTTGAACCGCCAGCCTCAAGAGGTCACTAAAAAGACAAGAAAAGAAGAGGAGATCAAAATGGATGATGGAAGAGACTCTGAAACTTGACCTTGAGTGGAGAGTAGCTAAAGCAAATGGAAGAAATGACAAGCTAAAATAATTGAACTGAAGATTTCATAGAGCAGCTCGAGCAGACAAAGCTAATGACTATAATGAAATGTGCAAAGACCTGGAGTTAGAAAACCTAAAGGAAAGAACACACTCAGCATTTCTCACAAAGAAAGAATTGAGGAAAATATTTAAGCCTGGAGTTGTAATATTGAAAGATTCTATAGGCAAAATATTTAATGATGCAGAAAACATCAAAAGAAGATGGAAGGAATATGCATAGCCACTGTACCAAAAAGACCTGGTCGAACTTCATCCATTTCAGAAGGTGGGATATGATCTAGAACCAATGGTATTGAAGGAGGAAGTTGAAGCTGCAATGAAGGAATTGGCAAAGAACAAGCCTCCGGTTATTGACAGAATACTCATTGAGATATTTCAACAAAAGGATGCTGCACAGAAGGCACTCACTTGGTTATACCAAGAGATTTGGAAGACAGCTACCTGACCAAGTGACTGGAAGAAATCCATATTTTTAACCATTCCAAAGAAAGGTGATCCCATAGAATGTGGAAATTATCAACCAATATCATTAATATCACACACAAGTAATATCTTACTGAAGATAATTAAAAAACATTTGCAGCAGTATATTGACAGAGGACTTCCAGAGGTACAAGCTGGATTCAGAAGAGGACATGGAACAAGGGATATCATAGCTTCTGTCAGATGGATCTTGGGTCAAGACGAAGAATACCAGAAAGATGTTTACTTATGTTTTATTGACTATGCAAAGGCATTTGTGTGGATCATGACAAATTATGGATAACATTGAGAAGAATGGGAATTCCCGAACACTTGATTGTACTCATGAGGAACCTGTAGTTTGACCAGGAGGCTGTCGCTCAAATGGAACAAGGGGACACTACATAGTTTAAAATCAAGAAGGGAGTGTGTCAGAGTTGTATCCTTTCCCAATATTTATTCAATATATACGCTGAACAAATAATCCAAGAAGCTGGACTATATGAAGAAAAATGTGGCACCAGGATTGGAGAAAGAATCATTAACAACCTGAGATACACTGATGATACAACTTTGCTTGCTGAAAGTGAGAGAGCTGGACAATGAATAAGGAAGACCGAAGAGGAATTGATGCTTTTGAGTTGTGGTGCTGGTGAAGAATGCTGAAAGTACCATGGACTGCTAAAAGAACTAACAGATCAGTCCTGGGGGAAGTGGAGCCAAAATGCTCCTTGGAAGCAAGAATGGCCAGACTTTATCTCACCTACTTTGGTCATGTTTTCAGAAAGGACCATTCCCTGGAGAAAGATGTCATGCTTGGTAAGGCACAAGGTCGACGAAAGAGGGGAAGGCCTTTGGCAAGATGGATTGACACGGTGGCTATGACAATGGGCTCAAGTATAACAAGGATCATGGAGCTGGTACAGGATCAGGTGATGTTTTGTTCTGCTATGCATGGGGTTGCTATTAATCAAAAATGACTCGATGGCACCTAACAACCAAAACAACAATGCTTATGATATCAATCTTTATGTGGTTCATTTCATTTTTGACAACTTCCAGTTTTCCTAGGTTCATCCTTTGCACATTCCATGTTCGTATGATTAATGGAATTTACAGCTGTTTCTCCTCAATCTGAGTGGTGCCACATCAACAAATGGAGGTCTAGAAAGATTTACCTTATCCATATGAATAAGGCTGGTTTTACTCTGATGATGCAGCTCTTTCCCAGTTCTATTTTGAGAGCCGTCTAACCTAAGTGATTTATCCTCCTGCTTCGCATGGCACAATGTTTCAGATTATTCATAAAGTTCCTCAGTGATGTATCAGACAGTGTTTCTTTGCTATTCATAAGGATTTCCCTGGCCAATTCTTTGAGAAGTGGATGGCCTCCTCCTTCTTCCTAGTCTGTCTCAGTCTGCAAGCCTGGCTGATACCTGTGTACCATGTGCACCCCACTGGGTTTGAAACACTAGTGGCACAGACTCAAGACTCACAACAACAGGTCATCACAGTAGGACAAACTGAAAGACAAGTTTGTCTCCCTTAGCTGTTGGAAACCTCTGCAACAACCCTTACCTGGATCCCTGCAGCTGACTCCTTGTTCTGTCACAGTCTGCTGTCCTTTTATTCTTCTTTCTCCCACTTTCCCTCCTTGCTGCTTATGGGGTGTGACCTGGGTTCCCTCTTCTCACCTGGATCCCTGAGGCTGACTCTTTGCTGTGTCCCAGTCTCCCGGCCTTTTCCTCTTTCTTCTCCTGCTTTCCCGCATTGCTGCTTTGGGGTGTGGCCTGGGTTCCCTCTCCCCACCTGTAACCCTGTGGCTGCCTGCTCGCTCTGACCTGGGCTCCTTGGCTTTCTACTCTTCTTTCTCCAGCTTTCCCACTTGCCATTCATGGGGTGTAGCCTGGGTTTTCTCTCCTCACCTGGATGCCTGCGGCTGACTCTTCACTCTGTCCTGGCATCCTTGGCCTTTACTATTCTTTCTTATGCTTTCCAGCCTTGCTGCTTTGGGGTGTGGCCTGGTTTTCCTCTTCTCACATAGATCCTGGCAGCTCACTCCTCTCTCTACCCTGGTCCCCCCTGGCTTTTTTCTTCTTTCTCTTGCTTTCCTGCAATGCCGCTTGTGTGGTGTGGCCTGGGTTCCCTCTCCTCACCTGGATCCCTGCGGCTGACTCCTTGCTCTGTCCTGGCCTCCGGGCCATTTCCTCTCTTTCTTCTGCTTTCCTGCCTTGCTGCTATGTGGTGTGGCCTGGGTTCCCTCCATGCATCTGACTCCTTGCTCTGTCCAAGTCCCCCTCACCATTTCTCTCCTAGCTCCTGCTTTCCTGCTTTGCTGCTTGTGGGGCATGGCCTTGGTCTCCTCTTCTCACCTGGATCCCTGCGGCTGACTCCTTGCTCTGTCCCATTCTCCCTAGCTTTTTAGTCCTCTTTTTCCCTCTTTCCCATCTTGCCACCTAGGGTGTAACCTGGCTTCTTCTCCTCACCTGGATCCTTATGGCTGATTCCTCACTCTGTACTGTTCCCTTGGTCTTTTCCTTTTCTTTTTTCTGCTTTCCTGCCTTGCTGCTTGTGGGAAGTGGCCTGGGTTCCCTCTCCTTATCTATAACCCTGCAGCTGACTCCTCACTCTCTCCCATTCTCAGGCCTTTTCTGTTCTTTCCCCACTCTCCCTCCTTGCTGCTTTGAGGCATGGCCTGGGTTATTCTTCCTCACCTGGATCCCTGAGACTGACTCATGATCTGTCCCAGTTCCCAGACCTTTTCCTCTCCTTACTCTCACTTTCCCACTGTGACTCTTGTGGGTCATGGCCTGGCTACCTGCTCCTCACCTGGATCCCTGTGGCTGACTCCTCATTCTGTACAGGTCCCCTTGGCCTTTGCTCACCATTCTGCAGTTTTCTTGATTTGCTGCTTGTGGGCTGTGGCCTGGGTTCCCTCTCCTCACCTGGAACCCTGCGGCTGACTCTGTATTCTGTCCCTGTCCCCTGGCCTTTTCTTCTCCTTTCTCCCACTTTCTTGCCTTTGCACTTTGGAGCATGGCCTTGGTTCCCTTTCTCACCTGGATCCCTGCAGCTAACATCTTGCTCTGTCCAGATCTTCAGACATTTTCCTCTTCTTTCTCCTGCTTTCCCACCTTGCCACTTGTTTGCTGTGGCCTTGGTTCTGCCTCCTCACCTGGATCCCTGTGGCTGACTCCTTACTCTGTCCCAGTTTACCTGGCCTTTTATTCTTTTGTCTCCCCCCGCTTTCCCCCCTTGCTTCTTGTGGTGCATGGTCTGAATTCCCTGTCCTCACCTGGATCTCTGCAACTGACTCCTTGCTTTGTCCTGTTCTTTCTGTGGTTTTACTCTTCTTTCTCCCACTTTCCTACCTTGCTGCTTTGGGGTGTGGCCTGGGATCCCTCTTCTCAACTAGATTCCTGCAGCTGACTCCTCACTCTTCCCAGTTCCTCAGCATTTTCCTCTCATTTCTCTCACTTTCCCACCTTGCTGCTTGTGGGGCTTGGCCTGGGCACCCTCTCCTCACCTATATCCCTGCAGAAGACTCTTCACTCTGTCTGGTCCCCCAGTCTTTTCCTCTTCTTTATCCTGCTTTCCAGCCTTGCTGTATTGGAGCATGGCCTGGGTTCCCTCTCCTCACCTGGATCCCTGTGGTTGTCACCTTCTTTGGCTCTGGGTCCTGGGCTTTTTTGTCTCCTTTCTCCTGCTTTCCTGCTTTGCTGCTTTGGGGCATGGTCTGTGTTCTCTCTCCTCACCTGGATCCCTGCGCCTGACTCCTCATTCTATCCCAGTCCCTTGGCCTTTTCCTCACCTTTCTCCCAAGTTTCTTCCTTGCCTCTTGTGTCATGTGGCCTGGGTTCCCTCTCCTCACCTTGATCCCAGCAGCTGACTCCTTGCTCTGTCTCGGTCTCCCTGGCCTTTCCAATTCTTTCTCCCACTTTCTCACCTTGTCTCTTGTGTGGTGTGGCCTGGTTTCCTTTTCTCATCTGGATCCATATGCCTGACTCCTCTCTCTGTTGCAGTCCCCCTGGCCTTTCCTCTCCTTTCTCCTGCTTTCCTTCCTTGCCACTTTTGGGCATGGCCTGTGTTCCCTCTCCTCACCTTGATTCCTTTGGCTGACTCCTTGCTTTCTTGTGGTTCCTCTGTCCTTTCCTCTCATTTCTCCTGCTTTCCCACCTTGCTGCTTTGGGGCATGGCCTGCTTTCCTTTTCCTCACCTGGATCCTTGAGGTTGACTCTTTGTGATGCCCTGGTCCCCCTGGCTTTTCCTCTCCTTTCTCCTGCTTTCCCGCCATGCTGCTTGTGTGGTGTGGCCTGGTTTCCCTCTCCTCACCTGGATTCCTGCAGCTGACTCCTCGCTCTGTCCCTTTCCTCTGGCCTTTTCTACCTTTCCCCTCTTTCCCTCTTTCTGCTTTGGAGCATGGCCTGTGTTCCCTCTCCTCACCTGGATCTTTGAGGCTGACTCCTTGGTCTGTCCTGGTCCCTGGGCACTTTCCTCTCCTTTCTCCCACTTTCCTGCCATGCCACTTGTGGGGCATGGCCTGCGTTCCCTCTCCTCACCTGGATCTCTGTGGCTGACTCCTCGGTCTGTCACAGTCTTCTGTCCTTTTACTTTTCTTTCTCCTGCTTTCCCTCCTTGCTGCTTATGGGGTGTGTCCTGGGTTCCCTCTCCTCACCTGGATCCCTGAGGCTGACTCCTCACTCTGTCCCAGTCCCCTGGCCTTTTCCTCTTCTCCCACTTTCCCGCATTCCTGCTTTGGGGTGTGTCCTGGGTTCCCTTGCCTCACCTGTAACCCTGCAGCTGACTGCTCACTCTGACTTGGGCTCCTTGGCTTTCTACTCTTCTTTCTCCTGTTTTGCAACCTTGCTACTTCTGGGGTGTGGCCTGGGTTTCTCTCCCCACCTGGATCCTTGCGGCTGATTCCTCACTCTGTCCGGTTCTCCCTGGCCTTTCCTCACCTTTCTCCATCTTTCCTGCTTTGCCACTTGTGGGCCATGTCCTGGGTTCCCTCTCCTCTCCTGGATCCTTGCGGCTGACTCCTTGCTCTGTTTCTGTCCCCCAGGCTTTTCCTCTTCTTTCTCCTGCTTTCCCACCCTGCTGCTTTATGACATGGCCTGGTATTTCTCTCCTCACCTGGATCCCTGTGACTGACTCCTTGCTCTTTTCTGGTTCCCTGGCCTTTTCCTCTTCTCTCTCTCACTTTCCAGCCTGCCACTTTGGGGCGTGGCCTGGGTTCCTTCTCATCTGGCTCCCTGTCACTGACTCCTTGCTCTATACCTGTCCCTCTAGCCTTTTCTGCCCTTTCTCTGCTTTCACACCTTGGAGCTTTGGTGCATAGCCTGGGGTCCTTCTCCTCACATGGATCCCTGTGGCTGACTCTTGTCTCTGTCCCAGTCCCTTGGCTTGTCCTTTCTTTTCTTCTGCTTTCCCGCTTTGTGGTTTTGGAGCATGGCCTTGCTTCCCTCTCCTCACCTGGATCCCTGCAGCTGACTCTTTGCTCTGTCCCAGTCCTTCTGGCTTTTTCTGTCCTTTCCCCACTTTCCTTCCTTGCCAATTTGGGGCATTGCCTGGATTCCCACCCCTCACCTGGATCCTTTGGACTGACTCCCCTATCGGTCACAGTTCCTGGGCCTTTTCCTCTATTTTCTCCCACTTTTCCACTTTGACTCTTATGGGGCATAGCCTGGGTTCCTTCTCACCTGGATCCCTGTGGCTGCTTCTTTACTCTGTCTAGGTCTCCCTGGCCTTTCCTCACCTTTCTCCATCTTTCCCACTTTGCCACTTGTGGGCCATGTCCTGGGTTCCCTCTCCTCACTGGGATCCCTGTGCCTGACTTCTCGCTCTCTTCTAGTCCCCCAGCCTTTTCCTCTCCTTTCTCCCCCTTTCCTGCCTTTCTGCTTTGGGGCTTGGCCTGGGTTCCCTTTCTTCACCTGGATCCCTGCGACTGACTCCTTGCTCTGTTCCAGTGCCCCAGCGTTTTCCTCTTCTTTCTCCTGCTTTCTCATCCTGCTGCTTTAGCATGTGGCCTGGTATCCCTCTCCTCATCTGGATCCCTGTGAATGACTCCTTCCTCTGTTCTGGCCCCCCAGCCTTTTACTCTTCTATCTCCTGCTTTTCCACCTGCTGCGTTGGGGCATGGCCTGGGTTTCTCCTCCTCACCTGGATCCCTGCCACTGACTCCTCTCTTTGTCTTTGTCCCTCTAGCCTTTTCTGCCCTTTCCCTGCTTTCACCCCTTACAGCTTTGGGGCATGGCCTGGGGTCCTTCTCCTCACCTGGATCCCTGTGGCTGACTCTTCACTCTGTTCCGGTCCCCTGGCCTTGTCCTAGTCTTTATCCTACTTTCTCACCTTGCTGCTTTGGGGTATGGCCTGGGTTCCCTCTCTTCATCTGGATCCCTGCGGCTGACTCCTCAGTCTGTACTTGTCTCCCTGGCCTTTTATTCTTTTTTCTCCCATTTTCCTGCCTTGCCACTTGTTGAGTCTGGTCTGGGTTCCCTGTCCTCACATGGATCCCTGTGGCTGACTCCTCACTGTCCTGGTGTTTTCCTGGCCTTTTATTCCTTTTCCTCCTGCTTTCCCACCTTGCCACTTTTGGGTGTAGCCTGGGTTCCCTCTCTCACCTGGATTCCTGCGGGTGACTTCTTGCTCTGTCCCAGTGCCCATGCCTTTTCCTCTCCTTTCTCCCACTTTCCCACCTTGCCACTTTGGGGCATTGCCTGGTTTCCCTGTCCTCACCTGCATCTCTGTGGCTGACTCGTAATGCAAGTAAGATCTTACTGAAGGTAATTCAAAAATGGTTGCAGCAGTATATTGATAGAGAACTTCCAGAGATACAAGCTCAATTCAGAGGAGAACATGGAACAAGGGATATCATAGCTGCTGTAAGATGGATTTTGGCAAAGAATACCAGAAAGACATTTACTTGTGTTTTATTGACTATGCAAAGGAATTTAATTGTGTGGATCATGACAAATTATGGATAACATTGAGAAGAATGGGAATTCCCGAATACTTGATTGTACTCATGAGGAACCTGTACATTGACCAGGAGGCTGTTTGAATGGAACAAGGAGATACTACATAATTTAAAATCAGGAAGGGAGTGTGTCAGGGTTGTGTACTTTCTCCATACTTATTCAATCTATGTGCTGAGCAAATAATCTGAGAAGCTGGACTATATGAAGTGGTATCACAATTGGAGGAAGCATCATTAACAACCTGACATATACGGATGATACAACTTTGCTTGTGGAAAGTGAGGATGACTTGAGGCACTTACTGATGAAGATTGAAGAATACAGTTTGGAGTAGGAATTACATCTCAATATAAAGAAAACAAAAGTCCTCACAACTGGACCAATAAGCAGCATCACGATAAATGGAGAAATGATTGAGGTTGTCAATGAATTCACATTGCTTGGTTCTACAATCAATGCCAATGGAAGCAGCAGTCAGGACATTAGACAACATGTAGCACTGGGTAGGTCGGCTGTGAAGGAACTCTTTCAAGTGCTGAGGAGCAAGGATGTCTCCTTGAGGACTAGGGTGTGCCTGACACAAGTCATGATATTTTCAATCACCTTGTACGCATATGAGAGCTGGACAGTGAATAAGGAAGACCAAAGAAGAGTTGATGCTTTTGAGTTGTGGTGCTGGCAAAGAATGCTGAAAGTATCATGGACTGCTAAAAGAACTAACAGATCTGTCCTGGAGGAAGTACAGCCAAAATGCTCCTTAGAAGTGAGAATGGCCAGAGTTCATCTTACCTACTTTGGTCATGTTTTCAGAAAGGACCACTTCCTGGAGAAGGATGTCATGCTTGGTAAGGTGGAGAGTTGATGAAAAAGGGGAAGGCCTTCAATGAGATGGATTGACACAGTGGCTGCAACAATCAGCTCAAGTATAGCAAGGATCATGGAGCTGCCATGGGATCAGGCGGTGTTTCGTTCTGCTGTGCACGGGATCGCTATAAGTCAGAAATGACTTGATGGTACCTAACAACAACGTGCCCATAGCTGTGGTTCTGGGCTCTGTCATCTTGTGTATTAATGGTTGGTTGTTATTTGCTATCTTTGATTCTTTGTTCAAAAGACTCCCTTTAGTACCTCTTGTAAGTTTGGTCTGATTTTAACAAATTCCCTTCGTTTTTGCTTATCTGTAAATCTCCTAATTTCACCATCACATTTGAGGGATAATTTTGCTAGTTAAATAATTCTTGGTTCATTTTTTTTTTTCTCTTTCAGGCTTTTATATAGAACATACCATTACCTTCTCACTTGCATGGTTTCTGTTGAGAAATCAGAGCTTAATTCTTACTGGTTGTCCTTTGCAAGTAACTTTTTGTTTTTCCCATGCTGCTTTCAGAATTCCTTGTCTCTGGTTTTGATGAATGTGGTGATGATATGTCTTGGTGATTTTCTTTTGGGGTCTATACTGTTTGGGGTTCATTGGACTTCCTGAATGGTTATATTTTCATCTTTCATCATATTAAGGAAGTTCCCCTCCAACAAATCTTGGAAAATTTTCTCAGTGGTTTTATTTTTCTCTTCCTGTTCTGGAATTCCAATGACACAAAGATTAATCCTTTTAATGATATCCCACATGAACCTTAGGCTTTCTTCATTTTGTTTTGATCTTTTTTCTGATTGATTCCTTTCCAAAGAAGTACTCAGGTATTTGTCTTCAATCTCATTAATTTTGTCTTCTATTGAATAAATTCTACTCCTTTGCCTTTTCATTGTGTTATCTATTTCTGACAAGTTAGTGCTAATCTTCTGGGTTTCTATTTGTAGATTTATAATCATTTCTAGTTTTTCATTTATTTTGTCATTTTGTCCTTGTATTTTCTTCCAAAATTCTTCTAGGGTTTTTTCTGTGTTTTCTTTGGTCTGTCTCTCATTCCTTTGAATATACTTAAATATAATTCTTTTGAATTTCTTATCAGAGTCCCAATGCTGCTTCTTCCTCAGGAATGTGTTCTGGCTCTGTATCCTGCTCCCTTTTTTCTGCACTTTATCTTGCTTCTTTGTGTGGACTGTGATGGTATGTTGTCTCTGAGACATTGTGGTGTTGCTGTATTTAGATATCTGTTAACTGTTGTGAAGAGCAACGAAGAGTGAGTCAGGTTCTTCTTGGTGGTTGTTTATTTTTGGCCTGCTGGTGGAGAAGGAAGTGATGATGCTCAGTAAGTGAAGCTGCAGGACTTGTTGGTGTAGTTTTGTCATATGGGGATTGTTGCTGTCTGCTACTCACAGAAGAAAAGTCCTTCCATTCTGCACTACTGAACACATTAGGGGAAGCAAGGAAGAAATTTTGCACCCCAAGTAGGTTAAAACTGGAACTGAAGACTTTACAGGCCACAATACCAGTAGAAAATCCCATTAACATTGTTTAAGGATATGGAAAAAACAATCACTAACTTTATAAGGAAAGGAAAGAGATCTCAGATAAGGAAGACATTATTGAAGAAGAAGAACACAGTAGGAGTTCTCACCCTTTTGGATCTTAAAAACTACTATTTAGCCATAGTAGTCAGAACTGCCTGCTGTTGGTACAATGACAGACACATGCAACAGTGAAATAGAATTAAGAACCCAGAAATTGTTACATCAACCCATGGTCCACTGATCTTTGACAAAGGGCCAAAATCCATTAAAAAGGGATTGGCTTTTTCCAGAAATGGTGCTGGCAAAACTGGATATCCACTTGCAGAAAAATGAAGCAAGATCTTTACCTCACACCATACACAAAAACTAAATCGAGATGGATCAAAGAATTAAATGTGAAACCTAAAACTATAAACTTCCTCAAGCAAAAACTAGGGGCAAATTTGTTGTTTTTGTTGTTGTTGTTGTTATGTGCCATCAAGTCGGACCCAACTCATAGCGACCCCTCCTTGAGTTTCTGAGGCAGTATCACTATGGAAGTAGATTGTCTCATCTTCCATCCAAAGGGGCAAATTTAGAGGCCCTAATATATGGCCTAGGTAGACTGTCAAGCATAACCCAAAATACACAAACAGCAGAAAAAAAACTAGATAAATGGGATCTTCTAAAAATTAAATTTTTATGTAATTAAAAGACTTCCCCAAAAGAGTCAAAAAGAACCTTCAGATTGGGAGAAAATATTGGGCAACTGCATATCTGACAAGGGACTTATCTCTAGAACTTACAGAATACTCCAACTCATCAAGAACAAAAAAAGAAAAATAATCCAATCAAAAAATGGGCAGAAGACATCAATAGACACTTCATCAAAGAGGATATTCAGGAGGCCAACAAAAATATGAAGAAATGCTAATTATCACTAGACACTAGACAGATGCATATCAAATCAACAATAAGATACCATCTTGCTCCAGCACTTGTAGCACAGAAAATAACAAATGTTGGTGGAGAGATTGGGAATTGTATACACTGCTGGTGGAACTGTCAAATGGTACAACCACTGTGGAAAGCGGTATGGTGATTACTTAAAAAGCTGGCATTAGAAATACCATTTGACCCAGCCATTCCATTACTAAGTATAAATCCTAAAGAAGTGAGAGCCATTACAAGAAAAGATATATGCATGCCCATGTTCATCACAGCACTATTTACAATAGCCGAAAGTTGGAAATAACCTAGGTGCTCATGACCAGAAGAATGAATAACAAAAGTATGGTATATACATATGATGGATACTTGTTGTTGTTGTTGTTGTTGTTGTTGTTATGGCAAGTGTCTTAGCCACTATGCTACCAGAGCTATGGGATACTACACAACCCAAAAGAGTCCAACTGAATCTGCAAAACACCTCATAATGTGGATGGACTTGGAGGATATTAGGCTGAGTGGAATAAGTCAATATCAGAAGGACAAATATTGTATTAGTCCATTATTGTATAAGTCAAGGAAAGGTTTAGATATGGATGGAAATTTTCTTTGTTGGTTATCAGGGGTGGGAGGGGTGGTAACAATGTTAGATAAGTAGAGACAAGTATTGATTTGGGTTAGGAGAAGGGCAATGTACCAAATATGAATGATCAACATGGTGGCATTGAGGAAGAGGAAGACATAGAGAGGTTCATGGGAGATACAGACAACAAAAATGAACCTTTTTGCACATACAGTATTGAGTGGTTAGTGAATGTAAACATTGATCTATGGGTGGATAGATGGGTAGATAGGCTGAACTATAAGTATGTCTATGAATTGGGAAGTGTGTGCAAGACCATGTATAGAGTTGGCAGACAATGTTTCTACAAGTGTATTTGCATGTACAGTGAGAATTCCAAGGTATATAGTAGAACTGTTTAGGGACAAAGTTGTAGTTACTTCTTGACCACAGCTGGCTACCCAGAGGGAGTGAGTAGTTGGACCTGTGAGGTCAGGCCCATAGTTGCAGGAGACATCAAGCCCAATTTGTATAACTTTCTGCACAAAAACATTGTTCCACATCCTACTTTGGCAAGTAGTGACTGGGATCTTTTTTTTTTTTTAATTGTGATTTGGGTGAAAGTTTACAGAGTAAATTCACTTTCAATACAGCAGCTCACATACACTTTGTCTCATGATATTGACTACAATTTACTCCAATGCAACAGCTACCCTCTCACTTCCTCCTGACATTTACCTCTTCCCTGTGTCCATCCCTCTGTGCACTCCTACCCCCTGAGCTTTCTCCCAGTGCATAAACAGCCTTTCATTCTCCTATGATTGTTCTCTCCAAGGAATGTATCTACCTCAGGTAAATGTTCAATTCATATGCCTGTGTTTTGTTTGGCTGGAAGCCGCATGTGTAGGTTCAATTCCAGACCGAAAGGGCAGCTAGGGGCCATAGTCTCAGTAGTTCCACCAGGCTCTATCAGATGAGCAAACCAGTCCCATTTTTTTTTTATTTCTTTTATTTTTTTTTTTCCCAAATGATTTTGAGTTTTGTTCCATGTTGTTCTCCCTCTCTATGCAGGATCTCCTATGTAGATCCCCCTTCGACTGGTTGACTGTGGTAGTCGGACACCATTTACTTATTCTGGTCACATAGACACATAGGCTGCAGATTGCATAGTGTACCAGTTCCTAGGATTAATTGATTCTATGAATCTTTTATTTTCTTCATTTTTCTTACTTTGGATGAGGAGAGACCCATCGTTACATTTGGATGGCTGCTTGCAAGCTTTAAGATAGCGACTAAGATATTAAAATCTTGAAAGCTGCCATCTAAATGTAATGATGGGTCTCTCCTCATCAGAGTAAAGAATGAAGAAAATTAAACACTCAATTTATAGCAATACATGCACACATCAAAAAAAAAAAAAGAAGAAAGAGCCAAAATCAACAATTAACCCAACATCTTTAACAATTAGAAAAGGAATCAGTTAGTCCAAGTAACTGGTGTACCATGCAATCCTCAGCCTATGTAAGACCAGAATAACTAGATGTTCCCTGGCTATGTCAACCACTCAGAGGGGGATCACTGTAGGAGATCCTGGATAGAGTGGGAAAAGAATGTGAAAAAAATCTCAAAATCATTAAAAAAAAAAAAAAAAAAAGGTGGGGGTAGCATTGCTGATATGATAGAATCTGGAGGAACCACTGAGATTATGACCCCCAGATGCCCTTCAGATCTGGAATTGAACCCACTCCTGTGGCTTCCAGCCAAACAAAAGACAGGGATATGAGCTGAATATTTTCATTAGGTAGATACACTCTTTAGAGAGATCAATCATGGGAGAATAGAAGGGCTATATATCCACAGGGAGACTGCTCAGGGGGCAGGAGTGCATGGGAGGGAAGGACACAGGGAAGAGGTAACTATGGGGAGGAAGTGGGAGGGTAGCTGTTGCATTGTGGGAAATTGCAGTCATTGTCATGAGACAAAGTGTATGTGAGCAGCTGTATTGAAAGTGGAGTTATTATGTAAACTTTCACCCAAATCATAATAAAAATTTTAAAAAAGAAAAAAAAAATAGCCTTAGATACTAAGATATTTTAGACAAATAATTGTGTAAATGAGTAAATAGGCATAATAAAAATATCTAAAAAAAAGAGAGGAAAAGCACAAATATTTAGCAAATGTTAAAACAATAACAATGAAAGAGATGATAATATGATTCATAAACAAAGTGAAATTATTTTAATTATTATTCTTTTATTATTTTTGGAGGAGAGGAAACTCAGGCCTGACCAAAAAGCAGCAGGACGGGAAAGCAGGAGAAAGGGGATAAAAGCCAGGAACCCACACAGAAAAGCAGTAAGCCCCAGGAATACAGGTGAGGAGAGACAACTCAGGGACACCCAAAGCAGCAGGCCAGAAGAGGAGTAGAAAGGGAATTAAAAGCCAGGAAACAAGACAGAGGAAGAGTCAGCCACAGGGATCCAGGTGGGGGTGATATGAGAGGTCTCCAACAGCAAGACAAACTTGTCTGTTGGTTTGTCCTACTGTGGT
>NW_006921750.1:7033263-7036669 GCF_000298275.1 Orycteropus afer afer
GAAGCAAGAATGGCCAGACTTCATCTCACCTATTTTGGTCATGTTGTAAGAAGGGACCATTCCCTGGAGAAGGATGTCATGCTTGGTATGTGGAGGGTCGACAAAAGAGGGGGAGGCCGTCAACGAGATGGATTGACACAGTGGCTGTGATGATGGGCTCAAGTATAGCAGGGATTGTGGGGCTGGGGCGGGATCAGGCAGTGTTCCGTTCTGCTGTGCATAGGGTCTCTATGAGTTGGAAATGACTCGACGGTACTTAACAACAACAACATTATTTTTTTTCGAGATTGCCCTGCAATTTTGTATGGAACAAGAAATCAGCAACACCAAGAAAAAAATGCATAAAATAGTGACATAAATAAATTCATACCTGTTGATAATTACACTCAATATAAATTGATTAAATACACCACTGTGAAGACAGAGTGTTGCTGACCTGCTAAGAAAACATGACCCATTAATGTGCTGTCTCCAAGAGAGTAACTTTAGATACAAATACAGAAATAGACTAAAAATAAAAGATTTGGAACACATTTACCAAGCAAATGGCAACCAAAAAAGTGCAGGACTGACAACATTACTATTGATAAAATAGACCTTAAGACAAAAACTACCATGAGAAACAAGGAAGGATATTATATAATCATTAAAGATCAATTGAACAAGAGGACAAAACTATAATAGATATCCACACACCCAACGAAAGAGACCCAAAACACATAAATCAGAGTTGAATAGTATTAAAAGACAAATAGATAATTCCACAGTTATAGTTGTTGTTGTTGTTATGTGCCATCAAGTTGGATCTAAATCATAGGGACCCCTCCTTTGGTTTCCGAGGCAGTATCACTATGGAAGTAGATTGCCCCATCTGCCTTCCAAGGAGTGGCTTGTGGGTTTGAACCGCCAGCCTTCTGGTTAGCAGTCAAGTGCCTTAACCACTATGCTACCAGAGCTCCCTAGTAGGAGATTTTAATACAACACTATCAATAAGACATAGAACAACTGGAAAGAAACTCAACAAAGATGGAAAAGAATTAAACAACACGGTCAACCAACTTGACCTTATAGACAACTACAGAGCACTTCACTCAGTGTACATTTTTTTCCAGCACAATGGAATATTCTCCAGGATAAGCCATATGTTAGGTTACAAAGCAAGCCTCAATAAATTTAAAAACAGTGAAATACTGCAAAGCAAATTCTCAGATCACATTGTTATAAAATTAGAAATCAACAATAGGAAGATGAACAGAAAAAGTGGAAATACATGCTCAAATCATCTGGATAATAGAAGAAATAAAAAATAAAATGAAAAATTTCCTTGGATCAAACAAGAATGAAATCACAACATACCAAAATCTTTGGGACACAGCAAAAGCAGTGATCAGAGGCCAATTTATAGCAGTACATGGACATATCAAAAAAGAAGAAAGAGCCAAAATCAACAATTAACCCAACATCTTTAACAATTTGAATAGGAGCAACAAAAAATTCCTACAGTCACCAGAAGAAAGAAAAGAATAAAGATGAGCATAAATAAATGAAACAAAAAAATGGACAATAGAAGAAAATCAACAAGACTAGAAGTTGGTTCTTTGAAAAGATTAATAAAATCAACAAACCACTGGCAAACCTAAAAAAAGGAAAAGAAGAAGATACTGAGAAGTTCCAGTAAGATGGTGGAATAAGAAGATCTACTACACAGACCCTCTTCAACAAAGAAAAGAGAAATCAACTGACACAGTTACAGAGGATAATCTGGAGCCCTGTGTTTTGAAAGGAAGGATAGAGACATGGACTAACCTCCATCTAATAGAAGAACCTGCATGTAAATACTGATTAAGGAGACAAACAGAGCTGCAGACTGTCTGCAATCTCCATAGCATGGACAGTTTGGATATTTCCAGATGGTGCTAGGACCTTAGAAATCATGCAAAAATTGGCCCTGCTTTCCAAAGTCTGTAAGGAGGACTACACTGATGGCTGATGACTAAAAAGGGAAACAGCAAAGAAGGTGAAAAACTGAGCTGTGGAATTTGGGCTGCCTGGAGGGTGCAGACATTTAGAATGTTTATAAGCAGTATGACCATTTTGCATATTTATAGCAACAGCCTTCTTAGATTTCAGGGACCTAAGAATAGGCTCCACTTGTTAAGGACATTATGGAGAAGGCTGAAGACTAGAAAGGAGTGATATTCGCCTTGTTACTCTTATACTCCACACCCTCTTGGTGAATGGAGGTGCAGCCATCCCTCACCCCCACCCACCCTCAAGGATGGCAGGAATTCCATTCCAGTCTGTGTGCTCTGACTGAGTTTGGGTGCCCTGCCCTGCCCTCCTCCACAATTTGTTTTTTTGTTTGTATGTTTGTTTTTTAATTTTGTTTTCTTCCTTTTTATTATTATTCTTTCTTCTTCCCATCCCAGGTTCTAGTTTTCAGCTTTTTCTCTCTTCCTTTTCCCTGGTTCCTATTTTGTTTCTTTCTTGTGGTTCTCCCATTCCTTGTTTTTCTTTTTACATTTTCCCCATATTTTTCCTTCACTATTCTCCTACTATACATCTTTTCTTTTATTCCCCCTTCACCACATATTATGGGTATGTTTTTCTCTTTTGCTGTTTATATTTCTTTAAATAATTCATCTTGTTTATTGCTTTTCCTCTTTTTTTTTTTTTTTCTTTTTTTTTAGGCATTGCTCCTGTGTGCTTATGTGGTGTGTGTTTTTGTCCTCTTGCTTTTAACTTTTTGGTGGTTTTTTGATTATTGCTTTTGTCTAACTGAGTGGGAGACAGCAACAGTGTCCATACAACCCAACCATATATGCACCCCTTATAGCCCCACCAACTGAGTGAGAGCCACCACTCACTTCTGCACCAACTGGCCAGTGATACACAACAGCCAATACAAACCTGACTCACCCTTAAATGCTCTTCAAAAACAGTTAACAGAGATCTATGTAGCAACTCTCATTTTCTATCACACGCACAAGGAGACAGGTGGTGAGTGCATAAGTACTGCCAAATAACAAATAGAGGAGCACAGTACCCTGGTTACCCAGATACATCCAAACAAAATAAAGAAAAGGAAAATCTTGGATAAATTACCCTAACATACAATCACCAATTAAATATAAACACAAAAATTTCACAATGTCTCAGACACAAGAGACCATCATAGTCCACACAAAGAATTAAGATAAAGAAGTAGAAACAAGGGAACAGGGTATAGACCCAGAACATGTACCTGAGGAAGAAGCAGCATTGGAACTTCCCGGTAAGGAATTCAAAAGAATTATACTTAGGTAACATCAAAGGATTGAGAGACAGGTCAAGAGAAACACTGACAAAATTAAGGAAAACACAGACAAAACCCTAGAACAATTTCAGAAGAATATACAAGAACAAA
>NW_006921750.1:7036817-7038804 GCF_000298275.1 Orycteropus afer afer
AATCAATGGAAGACAGAATTAGTGGGATTGAAGACAAATACCTTGATACTTCTTTGGAAAGGGATCAATCAGAAATTAAAGATAAAAACAAAATGAAAAAAGCCTAAGGTACCTGTTGGATACCATCAAAAAGAATAACCTATGTGCAATAGAATTCAAGAACTGGAAGAGATCAATAAAACCAACAGAGAAAATAGTGGAAGATTTTTTGGAAGATTTCTCTGATATAATGAAAGATGAGAATATATACATTCAGGAAGTCCAATGAACCCCAAATTGGATAGTCCCCAAAAGAAAATCACCAAGATGTATCATCATCAAACTCACCAAAATCAAAGACAAAGAAAGAATCCTAAAAGCAGCCCAAGAAAAATGAAAAAGTTACCTACAAAGGGCAACCAATGATAATAAGATTTGATTTCTCAGCAAATACCATGTAAGTGAGAAGGCAATGAGATGGTATATATCAACTCTGAAAGAGAAAAAAATTTCAAACCAAGAACCATACAGCCAGCAAAATTGTTTCTCAAATATGATGGTGAAAATAGGACATTTCCAGATAAGCAAAAGTTAAGGGAATCTGTAAAACCAGACCAACCTGACAAGAGTTGATGCTAAAGGGAGTCCTTTGGGCAGAGAACTATCAGCAGCAAACAACAACCAACCATTAACACATGAAGACATAACCCAGAATCCAACACAGTCCCGGAAGTATCCAAAATAAAATAAGTTTACAAGGTTGTAAAAAAGGAACCAGAGACATCAGTTGGCAAGGAGGACAACTACAAAACAGAAAGAAGAAAAAAATAATGTAGTTATAGAACTTCTAAATGGTGAGAAATCAAGACAATTGAAAGACAGAATGGATTGTTCTAAACTCAGGGAGAAAATTATAAATTCATAAGGTAACCTCAAAGAAAAATGATAAATCTTCACACCACAATAAAAAAGAGGACAAGTATAAATACTTAGCAAATACTAAAACAAGAGCAACAAAGGAAATGATAACACATTCATAAACAAAATGAGTTCAGCACAGAAAATTACACAAAATAAATCAGTGATGCCAAGATAAAACACATAAAAAAATGGCAGCAACTTATTCATGCTTGTAGATATTTACACTGAATGTCAATGGATTAAATGCACCACTCAAGGGAGTTGTAGACTAGATAAGAAAATATAAACCCATCAATATGCCATCTATGAGAGAGACACATTAGAGACAAGACAAAAATAGACACAAAATCAAAGGTTAGACAAAGATATATCAAGCAAATGGCAATCAAGAAAGAGCAAGAACAGCAGTAGTAATTTCTGATAAAATTGACTTTAAGACAAAAACCACCATAAAAAACAAGGGATGATGTTGTATAATGATTAAAGGATAAATTGAACAAGAAGATATAACCATAATAAATATCTATCCACCCAAATGAAAGAGCCCTAAAATATATAAATCAGACTTTAATAGAATTGCAAAGGCAAATAGATGACCCCACAGTAATAGCAGGAGAATTTAATACACCTCTTTCAATGAAAGATAGAACATTTGAAAAGAAACTCAATCAAAGATGTAGAAGAACTAAAACAATACAATCTACTAACTTGAACTTACAGACAGCTACAGAGCACTTCACTCAACAACAGTACATTGCACATTCTTTTCCAGTGTACATGGTACATTCTCCATGAAAGGCCATATGTTAGGGCATAAAACAAGCTTTAATAAATTTAAAAACATTGAAATACTGCAAAGCATCTTCTCATATCACAATGTTATAAAATTAGAAATCAACAATAGGAAGGTCAATGGAAGAGGAGCAAACATAAGGAAAATGAATAAGACTCCCCTTAAAAAACAACTGGGTAATAGAAGAAATAAAAAATGAGATTAAAAATCCCTTGAAGAGGCGGGGCAAGATGGCGGACTAGGCAGAAGGATTGCACAGACCCTCTTCAACAAAGAAAAGGGAAACCAATTAAC
>NW_006921750.1:7070214-7075946 GCF_000298275.1 Orycteropus afer afer
TTTTTTTTTTTTTGCTTTTCATATTGAGGAATTGGTGACGCCTTCAACAGCCTGCTTATCTACCCTAAAGCTGGCTCCTGTGTATTTCTGTTTCAAAGTTGAGCTGCCTATTTAGCTGTGCATTAATTTTCCACTTCTGATCTTAGCAGCCTCTACTTAGCAGCTAGTTTGTAGAGCAGATGCCTGACACGCTTTTCTGGGAGCAATCAATAGACACACCTGTCATAACTCAGTTTACCAAGCCCACCATGACCCCTTGTTCTCTCTGAAAAACATGTGCCCTATCTCTGTGACATTCATCATTCCCAGACTGGATTTTTTTACATAACAATACCTATATGTCTTTTTATACAATAGCACTCACCATTGAAATCTTCATCTGTAAAATGAGGACAGTTGGTGTGTTAAGTGTCTGTCCTTTACAAAGCAACTGGCCTCTCACTAGCTCCATCAATTAAAACACAGTCTGTCAAACTTTGGAGAAATGGGGCAACCACAGCCTCCTTGCAATCCCTTAGCAGCTGTCAAATAAAATCACAGCCCTTTTTCTTTGTTACTTTGTTGACGGTGGCTGCTCTCTGATTTGGTTTCTGCTAACAAAGAGAGACAATGGGTACTTCTCAACACATCTCCAAGCTCTCATAAATAAGACCCCTCAGGTTCTGGTTGGAAGAACTAGGATCCCAGACAGAAAGGCAGACAATGAGGATGGCATCTGAACACCATTCCTACATAGCAACTCCACTGATACTGACATTCATTCATTCACTCCTTCCTCCATCATGTTAATGATAGAGGGCGAGATTGTAAGTTGGTCAGACAATGGAATGTGAATGGGCAACAAAAACCTCTAACCCCATAGAATATCTTGGTTAACAATAACTGACATGCATTGCAATAGGGAGAATTCATTAATTTCTCTCTACTATAATTTATTTTAAACCAGCTAAATGGTGTTGACAAAGAGAAAATATGTCCAAATCAGAGGGGTTAAAATAAGAGCAAATGCCTCCTGTGGCCTTAAAGAATTTCCCATTTGCTTCTCATTTCTTTATTCTTCATATATGATTTTTTTTTTAATTTTGTTTTGTTTTTCATATTTAAAACTGGAGAATTTACTCTGATACATTTGAAAGGTAGTGAATGAAAGAAACCTTGTGATCAAAAGGAAAAATGTAATTAAGTCCACTCTTCTCATCCAAGAAGGCTGCCTTACAAAATGCTGATTCTTGATGATTTCAGAGAGCAGAATGTGATTTGAGGTGCCTTTGGGGCTCACATGACTGTTTGGAATCTGACAAAGGTCACTGAAATTAGTGTCTGACCATGCAGGTCCTATCTCATTCAGACCCTCACATTCTCAGTGCTGCTCACATGCCAGTTGTTCCCCTGTATCAGAACACCCTCCGAGAAAGATCACACTTTCAACTTCTAATAATTTTCTCTCATTTTCAAGACTTTTCACATACTGTCCTTCCTTAGCCATTGTCAGCCTAATAAAAAGTAACATTTCTTTCACCCAGGCCCGGTCTATGGACCTGTCAAGCATGTAATATCCCCATTGGCAGCCCAGATAGGCATACTTTGCCTATGAACTCTAGTCCAGGAAATTATTATAGAGAAATGTGTGTGGTAATTCACATAGAACTATACAGCTATTTACCTTGTGTTAAGGATTGAATCATGTCCCTTCAAAATATGTGCAGGAATCTTATCCCTATTCCTGTGAACATAATCTAGTTTATAGGGCAATCTGCTTCCATAGTGATGCCTCCTCAGAAACCCAAGGAGGGGTCGCTATGACTCAGATCCAACTCAATGGCAGTGAGAGTTGAGAATGTAAATTTATTTATCAGTTGGGGCCATGCCAGGGTTGGGTAGATTCTAAGCCTATTCACTTCTTAATTGTATAAAAAGCAGCATATTCACAAAGACATGCTGGCTTACAAAGAGGAAGTCTTGTGTCTTCCAAGCATCAAGGAACACCTGGAATCATACCTACAAGGAAAGAATAATGAGCATGATCAAGATCCTGATTTGTACTTGTAGCTTCTAGAAGTGTGAGAAAATGCATTTATGTTCTTTAAACTACCTACTTATGGTATTTGTTGTTATTGTTTACCACTGTGTCAATCCCAACTCCAAGTGACCCCAAAGGACAGAGCAGAACTGCCCCATAGGGTTTCCTAGGCTGTAGTCTTTATGGGAGCACATTGCCAGCCTTTTTCTCCCATGGTACTGCTGGTAGTTCAAACTATTGGCCTTTTATTCAGTAGTTGTGCACTTAACCACTGCACCACCCAAACTCCTTATGGTGAGACCCAAAACCAGGGTCAGAGAAGATCCTTGTACACTAAGGAGCTCTAGGATACAGAGAAGCAAGTCAGAGTGCTGGAATGGAGGAGACATGAGGTTCTGTGGGAACTAAGAATTTCTACACTAAATGCACATCTCCTGAGGCCACAGCATATTCAATTCACATTGAATGAAACTGAGGGCACAGAGATGGGTAGGACTCACTGACAGTCAGATTGAGAGTGCCAATGGAGGTAGTGCAAGTTAGACCTCACTCAACATTTTCTCAGTAAGATATTTTGCATCTAGAGGGATTCTGAATTATTATCCTAGCTTTCAGAAGGGTTTTCATTAAATCATCAATAATTCTCAGTCTTGTTTCCCCTTATTAGCAAGAAATTATATATGGAAAGTGTGAAGGAAAAGAAATAAATTAAAACATATTTATCCACACATACACAATCTGTTTACTACACTTCTGTTTCTCCAGCTTTCTTTATATTCTAGGATTTGGCCTGTAGGGAAGGATATACATTGAAAAAGTTGCCCAAGATTTCTAATTGGCCCAATACATTCCTATGTAAAATCCACTCTGATCAATCATATTGCTTTTAATCAAAAGTTCTTCTTACAAACTATTTATGAATATATATATTTAACATTTAGAATGGCTCAGAAATTGTTATGCTCATCTTATACCATTCCTAGAAGAATGTTTGTAGAGCTAAACAAAATGTGACTATTTGTAATTTAAAATGCACATAAAATTGAATTATGATCTTAGACAAAGAAACATTAAAACTTAAAATTAAACAATCTTTAGTCAAGTAACACTGAAGAACCAGGTGGAAAACTTCACATTATTTCTGTTGTTATCCTTCTTTATTGTACACAGATTATTTTAAGAAAATACTTAATTTATCACCATGAAATTTTACAAAAAATTTGAAGTACAGACCTGAAAAATTAGTTATGTTTATAATAAAATTTCTTTTATTATTACCAAATTTTAAAAGACGAAATTGAAAAGAGAAAGAAAACATTATCTTTCACTTTAATAGACAACAGCTATAGTACATGTTGTTGTTATGTGCCCTTGAATTGGACCCAAACATAGCAACCGTTCCTTGGGTTTCTGAGGCAATATCACTAAGGAAGTAAATTACCCAACCTTCCTTCCAGGGAGTAGCCACTGGTGGGTACATAGTAGGGATTAAAAATAAAAGGTTTGTTTTATTTGTTTGTTTGTTTAATTAATGTAAAGTAGAAATGTGAACACACAAGCATATGTGTTGTGTTGCTGCTTGCTACTTTTCTAAACCTTAACATTTTTCTGGAACAGTATCTCAAGCAACTATTAGAAATTAATCCCATAAATTAATCATTTTCATACCCATTTTTTTTCCTCAAAGTTCAACAGAAAAGATGCTGCTATTGTTAATTTCTCTTAACCTTGTTTTTCTCCATGATTCACTTCACTTAAAACTCATCCATAATTTCCTTAATTTCATTCAATTAGTTCTAATTATCTTGCTATTTACAATACCACCCACATACACCTCCAAGTTTATGACAACCTAATATTTTGGATCTTTTAACAGGTCTCTTTTTTCAATGGATTTTGGCAAACACTCATTTTTGACAATTCTAAGCCTTGCTAATAAGTCATTTCCTACTAAATTGTTTCATTTATCTTTGGTTATGCTATGGCCATTCTGAAATTCTAACTCCCCCACACACACCCAGGTAAAGTAAAGGTTTATTTTATACAAGTATCTTTGATAGTCTAGCATTAACTTTTTTTATCTGTAAAAGAGGGATATTTCTATCTCATACTCTTCTTAAATTGTAATTGGTTATTAAAATATTCAAGAAAAAAAAAAGTAAGCTATATTCCACCACCACCACCAAATGTACATTATTGTATTTTGAATTATTTAGCTGCTAGCCAAAAAGTCTGTAGTTAGAACCAGCCACTCTTTGGGAGAAAGATGAGGCAGTCTGATTCTGTAAATACTTACAGCCTTGAAAATTCTATAGGGCTGTTCTACCTTGTTCTACAGGATTGATATAAGCTGGAATGATCTCTGTGACACTGGGTTTGGTTTTGGTTTTGGATAGAAATTCAAAGAATGAAAGGATGAACAATCCATCTGATGTTAAAAACTTATACCAACCTCTAATTATAGTAGAGTCTATTCCAAATAGGTTGTCCAAAGACCTATGAACAAAAAAATCAAGCCACAAAAATGCTACACAATTATTACAAGCTAGATAGCCTAATGAGCTTATTTGTACCATCTATGAACATTGAGGAACATAGTTCCTTCCCAGCAGCCTAATGCTTGAGCTAAAACCCTGCTTATGGTCTTACCCAAATACTATGTATACAGTTTGAATTCCTATTATATTTCTTACATAAAGTATGAGTGTGGTGGTACCAAAATGCCAAACCAACTGCCATAGAGTCAATTAAGACTCATAGCAGCACCATTGGATAGAATAGAACTGCCCTATAGTGTTTCCACTGAAGCTCTGGTAGCATAGTGGCTAAGGCACTTGACTGCTAACCAGAAGGCTTGTGATTCAAACACACCAGCCACTCCTTGGAAGGAAGATGGGGCAATCTACTTCCGTAGTGATACTGCCTTGGAAACCCAAGGAGGGGTTCGCTATGAGTCGGGTCTGACTCAACAGCATATAACAACAACAACATAGTGTTTCCAAAGCTGCAGATATTTATGGAAACAGACTGATGCATCTTTCTCCCATTGAGCAGCTGGTGGGTTGAAACTACAAACCTTTTGGTTAGTAGCCAAATGCTTTAATCACTGTACCACCAGAGCTCCTTGATTATAGTAGTGACAAGTGATTCTTCAATTACATCAGCAAGAAAGATTTCCAAGAGAGATAACAATTTTAAAAGATGATTCAAAGACATATGTGATGTCAAAAAGATACTGTATGCTAAAAAATAAAAAAATAGAATATTGACCTATGAAGTAAAATGGATGAATCTCAAAAACTTAATATTAAACAAATAAATGAAAATCTAATTATAATTCTGTTCATATGAACAGGAATATTTTATCTATGGTGATTGAAATTCACATATTATATCAGTAAGGGTTCCTGATGGTACAGGTGGCTTGGAGAATCCTGACTGGTGGTAGGACCTAAGAATTAACCTAAAAATCACCCTGCTAGCCAGAGACTGCACAGACTGTGCAAGGTAGCTAGGGAACAAACAGAGAAGGTGAAAAGAAAGGTGGGCTGAGCTGTGGACTTCTGCCGGTCCGGAGGACACTGCCATTTTGAAGGTTTAAAAAAAGTCTTGACTATTTTGGATATTTAAAGAGACAGCGCTCTCACAGATTCTTGTGGTGGTAGGACTTAAGAATTAACCTAAAAATCACCCTGCTAGCCAGGGACTGCAC
>NW_006921750.1:7077876-7079960 GCF_000298275.1 Orycteropus afer afer
ATATAAAACCCTGAAAGAGAAAAATTTTCAACCAAGAATTATATACCCGGCAAAATTGTCCCTCAAATATGATGGTGAAATTAGGAGATTTCCAGATAAGCAGAAACTAAGGGAATTTGTTAAATCCAGGCCAACCTTACAAGACATCCTAAAGGGAGTCCTTAGATCAGAGAACCAAAAATAGCAAATAACAACAGACCATTAATACACAAGATAACATAACCAGAAACCACAGCTATGGACAAATCCAAAGTAAAATGAGCTTACAAGATTGTAAACAGGGAACCAGAGATATCAATTGGCAAGTGAGGAAAACTACAAACACTGGTATGAAAGAGACTAGTGGAACCCCTGAGGCTGTGGCCCTAACATACCCTTCAGGCCTGGAACAGAACTCATCCCCATGGCTCAATTTTCAGCCAAACAACAGCCAGTCCTGTAAAGTATAACACCAGGGAGTTATACTATTCTTAGAACAATCAACCATAGAAAATCAAAGGGGCAACTTTTGGCAGGAATAAGCTCAGAAGGCAGGAAGGAATAGGAAAAAGGATGAATGGAAACAATAAATACAGAAAGGAAGTGGGGGAGTGTTATGGGATGACAAACAATGCCACAAAATAAAATGCATATGAAATGTTGAATGGAAAACTAACTTGCATTTTCACACCAATCACAATAAAAAGGTTTTTTTTTTTTAAATGATCCTCTTAGTTCTCCCCAAGTTTATGTATATCTTCAACCCAGTCCAATAAAACTACCAATAAGATTTTTGTAGATGTCAAAAAGCTAATTCTAAAATATATATGGAAAGGCATACAGAAGAGGAGCCAAAATGTTTTGAAAATGAAAAACAAAGTCAGAAGATTCATACTACTTGATTTCAAGGTTTAATACAAAGTTACAGTAATCAAAATTGTATAGCATTGGAGAAAAGATAAGAAAAAGGAAGAAAATTCCATAATAAAATCACACAAATATGATCAATTAACTCTTGACAAGAGGTAAAATGGAGAAAGGACAGTCTTTTCAACAGTGATGGAACAGTTTCACACTATGAAAAAAAAAAAATAGAAAGGATGGAAGGGCGGGAAGGAAGGAGGAAGGAAGAAAGAACAAAATCAACCTCAACCAAGATCCGTATCTTAAAATTAGTTCAAAGTGGATCATTCTCTAGAAGCTGACTTTTGATCTCATCACTGATGACATCCTGATTGGATTGTGATTGCCCCCTGATCACTCCTTCTCAAAAATTCCCCTACAATTAATTTCTGTGATACACAATTAGCCATTTTTAAAAAATCCTTTAATCTCTAATTTTCTGTATTTTCTTACAGTACAATCTGATTAATAAACTTCCTGGGAGCAAAGATCAATATAAAACAAAAAATGGGTCAACTACATGTGAGACCTGAAATTGTAAAACTTCTATAACAGGTTTTCTTTTTTATTTTATTTATTTATCTTTATCTTCACTTTCACTTAAAGTCTGCTGTGACAGGGAGGCACAGTGTGCACAGGTATCAACCAAGCTTACAGACTGAGACAGACTACAAAGAAGGAAGAGGCCATCTACTTATCAAAAAATTGGCCAGGGAAAACGTTATGAACAGCAAAGAAACACTGTTTAGTAGTACATTACTGCACAACTTTATGAATAGTCCCAATAAGTTAGAAGGCTCTCAAAATAGGACTGAGAAAGTACTGCATCATCTGAGTAAACCCAGCCTTAGTCTTATGGATAAGGTAAAGCTTTTGAGACCTCCATTTGCAGATGTGGCACCACTCAAATGGAAGAGAAACAGCTGCAGACTTCCATTAATCATTGGAACATGAAATGTATGAAGTATGAATCTAGGAAAATTGGAAGTTGTCAGAAATGAATTGGACACATAAGGATTGACATCCTTGGCATTAGTGAGCTGAAATGGGCTGTTTTTGACCATTTTGAATCAGACAACCATGTGATCTACTATGCCAGGAATGACAGTTTGAAGAGGAATGGTGTGGCATTCATCATCACAAAGGAGGTTTCAAGATCTGTCCTGAAGTACAATGCTGTCAGTGATAAGATAATATACATA
>NW_006921750.1:7080265-7081382 GCF_000298275.1 Orycteropus afer afer
ATGGAACACACAGGAATCAGATTGACTACATCTGTGGCAAGAGACAGTGGAAAAGCTCAATATCTTCAGCCAAAACCAGGCCAGGAGCTGATTGTGGAATAGACCATCAACTGCTCATATGCAAGTTCAACTTGAAGTTAAACACAATAAAAACAAGGTCAAGAGAGTCAAAATATGATCTTGAATATATCCTTCCAGAATTTAGAGATCATCTAAAGAATAGATTTGATGCATTGAACACCAATGACAGAAAACCAGAAGAATTGTGAGAGGATATCAAGAACATTATCCATGAAAAAGCAAGAGATCTCTAAAAAGATAAGAAGAGAAGACCAAATTGGATGACAGAAGATACTCTGAAACTTGCCCTTGAGTGGAGAATAGCTAAAGGAAATGCAACAAATGACAAAATAAAAGAGCTGCACAGTAGATTTCAAAGAGAAGCTCAAGCAGACAAAACCAATTATTACAATGAAATGTACAAAGACCTGAAGTTTGACAACCAAAAGGGAAAAACACGCTCAGCATTTCTCAAGCTGAAAAAATTGAAGAAAAATTTAAGCCTTGAGTTGCAATATTGAGGGATTCTATGGGCAAAATATTGAATGATGCAGGAAATACCAAGAGAATATGGCAGGAATACACAGAATCACTGTACCAAAATGAACTGGTTGATCTTCATCCATTTCAGGAAGTGGCATATGATATAGAACCAATGGTACTGAAGGAGGAAGTCAAAGGTGCCATGAAAGAATTGGCGAAGAACAAGGCTTTGAAAATTGATGGAATGCCGATTGAGATATTTCAACAAACGGATGCCCCATTGTAGGCACTCTCTGGGTTATGCCAAGAGATTTGGAAGAGAACCACCTGGCCAACTGACTGGAAGAGATCCATATTTGTACCCATTCCAAAGAAAGGTGATCCCACAGAATGTGGTAATTATAGATCAATATCATTAATATCACATGCAAGTAATATCTTACTAAAGATAATTCAAAAATGGTTGCAGCAGCATATTGACAGAGAACTTCCAAAGGTGCAAGCTGCATTCAGAAGAGGACATGGAACAAGGGATATCATAGCTCTTTTCAGATGGATCTTGGCTCAAGGCAAA
>NW_006921750.1:7082200-7083329 GCF_000298275.1 Orycteropus afer afer
AGATCTGTCCTGGAGGAAGTGCACCCAAAATGCTCCTTGGAAGCAAGAATGGCCAGATTTAATCTCACCTATTTTGGTCATGTTGTCAGAAGGGACCATTCCTTGGAGAAGGATGTCATGCTTGGTAGGGTGGAGGGTCAATGAAAGAGGGGAGGCCTTCAACAAGATGGAATGACATGGTGGCTGCGATGACGGGCTCAAGTATAGTAGGGATCGTGGAGCTGGGGTGGGATCGGGCAGTGCTTTAGTTCTGTTGTGCATGGGGTCGCTATGAGTCAGAAACGACTCAACGGCACCTAACAACAACAACAACAAACCTTTATCTTAATGCTATTGATCATCTAGGACAAATAATTATTGTGTGAATGCAGGGAAGGGTTGTGCTTGCTGTGCATTACAGGATGTTTAGCAGCAACTCTTACCTATACTCATGAGATGCCAGTAACACCCCTATTTACTGTCTTTTAAGAAACTCTGTTCTGAAAAAATATTATTGTTATGTGCCATCTAGTTGGCCCCTACTCCTAGCAATCCCTCCTTGGATTTCTGAGGCAGTATCACTACGGAAGTAGATTGTCCAACCTTCCTTCCAAAGAGTGGCTGGTGGGTTTGAACTGCCAGCCTTTTGATTAGCAGTGAAGTGCCTTAGGCACTACACTACCAGAGCTCCTGTTCTGAAGAATACATAGGGAAAAATCAATGTGACCTTAAGTTAGATAAAGTGTGTTTAGATAAAACACCAAAAGTAAAATTCATTTAAAATATGTTCAATTGAACTTCCCAGAAATTAAAATATTTTCACTGGAAAAGATCCTGTTAAGAAGATGAAAACACACACAGTAAACCATTGCAAAAGAATGACAAATCATACATTTTTTAAAAGACTTGCATCCAGAATGTATAAAGTCCTGTCAAAACTCAACAATAGTAAACATCCAGATAAAAACAAAGCAAAAAGTTTTGCACAGATATTTTACCAAAGAAGATATATGGATGCCCCAACACCCATTTATGATCAAAACTCTCAGTAAAATAGGAATAGAAGGGACATTCCTCAACATAATAAAGGGCATTTATGCAAAACAAACAGCCAATATTACCCTCAATGGAGAGAGACTGAAACCATTCC
>NW_006921750.1:7086404-7093331 GCF_000298275.1 Orycteropus afer afer
AAAAAAAAAAAAAAAAGAAGATATATGGATGCCAAATAATTACCTGAAAAGATGTTAAATCAATAGCGATTACAAAAATGCAAGTTAAAACCACAAAGTTATGTAAATATCCACTTATTAGAATGGCAAAAAGAAAGAAAGAAACTTGAGAATATTGAGTGCTAATGAGGATGTGGAGCAATTTATTGTCATATATTCCTGATAGTGATTTGAAATAGTATAGCTTTTTTTTTTTTTTTTTAAATTTTATTGTTTTTTGATTACAAATATACAGGGCAAATTTGTTTTACATTCAACAGTTCATGCACTTTTGATTTCAGGCCCCAGTTACCATCCCCAAACATGATAAACTTTCCTCCCCTCCCATCCCTGTGACTACCCCCTCCCTATGCCCTTCTTAACTATGCATTCTTCTCTGCCCAGCTTTCCCTCTATGGGACTGCTGCCCCTCCGTTGACTCATGGCTAATTGCTCTGAGGGGTATATCTCCCTAGAGTTGGTGAGTGTATCACCCTGGGTTAGGTTTTCTGCATATAGTTCTTTCAACTGTTAGGCTGAGAGCCAATCAATGGGAGTGAGTAAATTTCTAGGCCCAAAGGGTAATCCTGGGCCATAGTCTTGGGGTTTCCACCAGAGTCCATCTGACTAGTAATTCTGGTCATTTTTGTGTTTTTGAATTTTTTTACACATTTTTCATCCCACTTTATCCAGAATCTCCAGTTTTGATCTCTTTCTGAGTGGTGGTTGGCATTGGTAGTTGGGCACCATCTAGTTCTTCTGGTCTTTGGGTCATGAAGGCTGAAGTCCTCATGGTCCATCTTATCCTTGGACTAATTATTTCCAAATTCATTTGATTTTCTTCACTCTTCTTTGATTCAGATGAGAGGAGACCAATAATTGCCTCTTAAAGGGCCCCTCAGAAGTTTTTAAGACCCCAGTCACTACTCACCAAAGTAGGTTGTGGAACAAGATTTTTATGTACTATGTTGTGCCAATTGAGCATGATGTCCTTGAAGACTATGGTCCTGAGTTGGCAGACCAGAGATATCATTTTGGAAAGTAGAAAACAGCTTGGCAGTTTCTTTTAAAGTTAAACATGTACTAAGCATACCTGATAATCTCACTTTTAGATATTTACTCAAAAGGAATATTTTTAAATGTATTTCTACCAAATCCTATAGAAAATTAAAAGCTATTTTTCTTTTTTACCCTAATCACACAAAATTATAATCCAATTAACCTGAAATTGGTTAGTAGATCAAGAAACTATGTTGCATCTTCAGAATGGAATATTTCTCAGAAATAAATAAAGAAATTAGTTCTTAATTCACAAACATGTATGAATCTTACATGAATCATGGTAAGTGAAAAAAACAAACTCATAAACTATAACCTCTTATGATTTAATTTGTATTATGTTCAATTACAGACAAGCTATAGGGATGGAGAAAAGTGCTGTTTGTCTGGGATTGTAGGTGAGGAAATGAATTGACTATAAATAATTAGAATAATGGAATAGTTTGTGTAATAGAACAGATTCATATCTGTGATAGTTGAGGTTGTGTGTCAACTTGGCTGGACCACAATTCTGAATGGTTTACGCAGTTGTGATGTGGTTATTCCCATGATGAGATCAGATATATATGCATTGAGCAGCCAATCCATTGAAAGGGAGTTTCCCTAGAGATGTGGCCTGCTTTCAATATATATGTATGGACATCCTGGGAAAAGGAGAAAACCCTTCTGTGGATCTGGATCCTGTTGTACTGCCAACAACTCTCTGTGAGAAAATAATCCACCATTCTGCCTGGTGATATTGGATTCATCATCCACAGAAGTCAGCAGCTAGTATACTGCCTGCCAACCTTGAGGTTGTCATTCCCTGCAGCTACGTGACTCTGGAAAAGACTCCAGTTTAACATTTGATCCAGTAACTTGGGACTTGTCACCTTCTGTAACTTTGTGAGCCATTTTCCTAAGATAAATCTCTCTCTCTCCTTCTCTCCCTAAGCTTTACTGGTTTTGCTTCTCTAGAGAACCTAACCTAACACAGTTGGTACCTGGAGTGAGGTCCTTCCTCAAGGAACCCAAGCCTCCCCTTCATTCAAGGGATTTTGGGTCTGTAAACTGACTCAAGTCTGGGAATTGATTGAGGCGTCATGACTGTGTTCTGGTGATTCAATCCAGACTGCTGTTCAGTGACCTAGAATTCTTCTGTCTATACAGATCAACTAAATATTTAGTAGGTTTCCCTTGTATTTCACTCCTAGGAACATCATGCCTAAATAAGCAAAGCCATAATTCCATGAGTAGGAGCTCTTGTGGTGTAGTGCCTAAGGCATTTGACTGCTAACCAGAAGGCTGGAGGTTCAGCCTGCTGCTCCTCAGAAGGAAGACTGGGCAATCTATTTCCATAGAGATATCACCTCAAAAATCCAAGGAGGGGTCACTATGAGTCAAAATTGACTTGATGGCAGTGAGTTTTCACTGATGTGGAGGTTTTATTTTCTTTTTTTCTTCAGAGTATTCTGATTACAGTTATGACTCTGCTGTCCATTATGGTAACCACACTCACCTTGTCTTTGTTGATTAAGTACTTCCACTTATCCCATACCATCATGGGGTCCAATCAGCCCCAATGTAGTTAAGTGTCATGAAATATTTAGGGCAGTTCCCAGTGTCAAATTGGCTTACATAAAATAGCAATCACAGCAGACTTTAAGAATGCTGGGACACCCTTCATAAATTTGTTCCTCCCAGTGGTGATAAAAGGTGTGTTCTCTGGGCTCTCTATTTCTGAGTCTACATGTATAATCGGATAAATCTATTCTAACATGTCAATTTCCATAAGCCTCTGGATACCTTCTTCTACATTGTATCAAGGCAGATCTGGTACTTCAACTTCACTTAAGGTAGGCCACTGCATAATCTGTGGTTCAGTAAACCAACCAAATAAACAATTAGATCCTTTCCTAACCTCTCAAGCTGAAACCTTGAATGAAAAATCCATACTTAGTCGGACTAAATCAGTAAACTTAGACTGATCCAATGTTACATTCCTTCAACCATTATCCCATACCTGCAATAGCCATTGCCACACATATTCTCCAGGTTTCTGTCTGTATATGTTAGAAAAATCAAGTATTTCTTTCCAGGTGTAGCATACCACTTCCTCAGTCAGTTTGTATTTCACCTTTTGGAGGTTGCTTGAACTTAAGTTTAGTTACAGACCTAGCAGTAACAATGGGTGGATGGGGAAGATCCTGAGAACATTCAGCAGTGTCTTCCATGGCAGCTACCTCAAGAAATGACCCAATAAGAACAGTTGGGTTAATTTAATCAAATGGAGCTGGAAGGGATAGTGGTTTTATAGTAATCCCTTCAGATGTGAAGTATGGTACTGTTAGCAGTAGGGATTCAACAAAAATTACAGTCTCCATATCCTCACCTTCTTGACTGTCTGCCTATATGTTCCCAACCCAGGTTTCAGGATCCCTTTTTTTTTTTTCCAATCAATGACCTCACTTTAACTTCAGACATCATTCTGTATTGGTAATTCAATTGTCATTGTAATTTAGCCACTACAATAAGACTCTGGGTTTGGTTCTCAGCAGTATGAGCTCTGTTACTAGAAGAAATAAAGCTTTCTTTCAGGGCACAACAGGAAACATTGAGATCATTTTTGTGGCACTGACTCAGCAGCCCTGAACTCACCTTCCTCTTTCACTCCTTTGCCTAACATAAGTAGCAACAATCAATCAGCTTCTAATACTCCTCATGCTGACAAAATTGCAGAAAAGTATTAAACTTATGCTCACCTAGAGGCTCACTTCTCAAAAATAATTGATCTATTGGTGGTGCTATTTTGCTTATTAATGTTGCCATCTCATACCATGGATTAGCACGGCTCTCTTTGCTAACAGAGGCAGAGCCACCAGTGACTTTATCATTAATTAAATTGGAGAACTGAAACAGAATAAGTGAGTACCAATTTAGGAAACCTATCCTTATGATTTTATCTCTCTAGAACCACTCCTGGTACCAAATGTGTTAGGTTGGGTTCTCTAGAGAAACAAATTCAGTAAAGCTTATTCTTCTCATATACTTCTATAGAACATGAGTGTTATATTTTCCCTTCACTTATTTATATAGTACAAGTTCTTTATACTCCAATGTTAAATTTAATGTTTATCTCCTCTACTTATAGAACTTCCATCCTTTCGTGATGCCTGGGTGCCTAAAATTTATAAAATAATGCTCATACAAAGCTTTTTTTTTTTTTTTTTTAAGTTTGTTACCTTCAAAAACCATATTGCTTTTTTTTTTTCCTTTAATTTTTTTTCACACTAATAAAACTATGGGGACAGTCCCCAGACAGGAAGCAGGTGGAAACCACCAGGCTGATGGACAGAACAGGAAAGAGGGAGAGCCCCCAGGCAGAAGATGGATACAGTTGGATACAGCTAAGAAAGATGAACTTGGCAGTCAGGTTGTCATACTGTGGTGACTTGCATATTACTATGAGGCTGGAGTCTGTGCTACCAGTGTTTCAAACCCCAGTAGGGTTGCCCATGGTGGACAAGTTTCAGCACAGCTTTCAGACTGACACAGACAGACTCAGAATAAGGAAGAGGCCATCACTTCTCAAAGAATTGGCCAGTGAAAACCTTATGAATATCAGTGAAACAATGTCTAATATATTCCTGGACAACTTTATGAATAGCCCTGAAACAATGTCTGATACAGTGCTGGAAGATGAGTCCCTGAGGTCAGAAGGCACTCAAAATATGACTGGGAAAGAACTGTCTCGTCAAAGTAAAGCCAACCTTGGTAATATGGATAAAATAGAGTTTGGGGACCTCCATTGCTGATATAGCATGACTCAAAATGAGAAGAAACAGCTGCAAGCATCCATTAATAATAAAAACATGAGATGTAAGAAGTGTGAATCTGGAAAAATTGGAAGTTATCAAAAATGAAATGGAACATATTAGGCATTAGTGAACAGAAATGGACCAGTTTTGGCCATTTTGAATCAGACCACCATGTGATCAACTATGCTGGAATGACAAATTGAAGAGAAATGGCATGGCATTCATCATCACAAAGGATATTTCAAGATCTATACTGAAGTACAGTTCTATCAGGGATAGGGTAATATCCATACACCTACAAGAAGGCCAGTTATAATAATAATAATATAATAATAGTAATACTACTATTATTCACATTTTTGCACCAACCACCAAAGCCAAAGATGAGGAAATTGAAAAAAATTTGCCAATTTCCAGTCTGAAATTGACTGAACATGCAATCAAGATGTGAAGATTATCACTGGTGAATGGAATGCAAAAGTTGGAAACAAAGGAGAATCACCGGTAGTTTGGAAAATTTTATCTTGGTTATAGAAATGATGCTGGAGATCACATGATAGAATTTTGCAAGACCAATGACTTATTCATTGCAAATACTTTTTTCAACAACACAAATGGTGGCTATACACGTGGACTTCACTGGACAGAGTACATAGGAATCAGATTGACTACATCTGTGGCATAGTGCCTAAGGCACTTGACTGCTAACCAGAAGGCTGGCAATTCTAACCCACCAGCTATTCCTCAGAAGGAAGGTTGAGCAATCTACTTCTGTAGTGATACTCCCTCAGAAACCTAAGGAGGGGTCACTATGCATTGGGTCTGCCTTGATGGCACGTAACAACAACAACACATCTGTGGCAAGAGGAGATGAAGAAGCTTAAAATCTTCAGCCAAAACAAGCCCAGGAACTGATTATAGTACAGACCATCAACTGCTCATATGCAAGTTCAAGTTGAAGTTGAAGACAATTAAAACAAGTCCATGAGGGCCAAAATATGACCTTGAATATATCCCTCCTGAATTTAGAGATCGTCTAAAGAAGAAATTTGATGCATTGAATATCAGTGGCCAAAAACCAGAGGAATTGTGGGATGACATCAAGCACAGCAACCTTAAAGAAAGCAAAAGGTCATTAAAAAGACAGGGAAGGAAGAAAAGACCAAAATAGATGTCAGAAGAGACTTTGAAAGTTGTCCTTGAATGAATAGTGGCTAATGCAAATGGAAGACATGGCAAGATAAAAGAGCTGAACAGAAGATCTCAAAGAGCAGCACAAGAAGATAAAGTCAATTGTTGTTGTTAGGTGCTGTCAAGTCATTTCTCTGACTCATAGTGACCCCATGCACAGTAGAATAAAACACCACCTGATCCAGCCCCAGCTCCATGAACCTTGCTATACTTGATCCCATTGTTGCAGCCACCATGTCAATCCATCTCGTTGAAGGCCTTCCCCTCTTTTGTCAGCCCTCCACCTTACCAAGCATGATATCCTTCTCCAGGGAATGGTCCCTTCTGATAACCTGACCAAAGTAGGTGAGACAAGTTGGGCCATTCTCGCCTCCAACCAGCACAGTGTAATGAAATGTGCAAAGACATGGGGTTGGAAACCTAAAAGGGAAGGACACTCTTGGCATTTATCAAGCTGAAAGAACTGAAGAAAAATTTTGATCCTCGAGTTGCAATATTGAAATATTTTATGGGCAATATATTGAATGATGCAGGAAACAGTAAAATAAGATGGAAGGAACACAGAGACACTGTATCAAAAACAACTGGTCATTCTTCATCCATTTCAGGAGGCAGCAAATGATCAAGAATCAATGGCATTGAAGGAAGAAGTTGAAGCTGCATTGAAAAAAAAAAAAAATGGTGGAAAAAAAGCCTCCATGAACTGGCAGATTACCCACTGAGATGTTTCAACAAATGAATGCCATGGTGAAGGCACTCATTTGGCTATGCCAAGAGATTTGGAAGACAGCTACCTGGCCAACTGACTGGAAGAGATCCATATTTGTACCCATTCCAAAGAAAGGTGATCCCACAGAATGTG
>NW_006921750.1:7093841-7115534 GCF_000298275.1 Orycteropus afer afer
TCTCTTGTAAACTTATTTTACTTTGGATCCTTCCCTAGGTGTTTTGGTTTCTGGGTTATGTCATCATATGTGTTAATGTTCATTTGTTGTTTATTGTTGTTGGTTCTCTGTTCAAAGGACAGTTTTGGCATCTCTTGTAAGATTGGCCTGGTTCTAACAAATTCCCTTAATTTCTGCTTATCTGGAAATTTCCTAATTTCATCATCTATTTGAGGGATAATTTTTCTGGGTATATAATTCTTCATTGGAAATTTTTCTCTTTCAGGGTTTTATTTATACTATCCCATTGCCTTCTCAACTGCATGGCTTCTGTTGAGAAATAAGAATAAGTCTTATTGGTTGCCCTTTGTAAATAACTTTTCAATTTTCCCATGCTGCTTTCAGGACTCTTTCTTTGTCTTTGGTTTTGGTAAGTTTGATGGTGATATGTCTTGGTGATTTTCTTTTGAGATTTTTCTTGTTTGGGGTTCATTGGACTTCTTGATTAGCTATATTCTCATCTTTCATCATATCAGGGAAAATCTCTTCCAACAAATCTTACACTATGTTCTCTGTGTTTTTATTGGTCTCTTCCAATTCTGGAATTCTGATTACCTGTAGGTTATTCCTCTTGATGGTATCACACATGAATCTTAGGATTTCTTCTTTTTCTTTTGATATATTTTTTTCTGATTGATCACTTTCCAAAGAGGTATTGAAGTATTTGTCATCAATCTCACTAATTCTATCTTCCACCAATTTGATTCCACTCTTTTGCCCTTTCAATGTATTATCTATTTCTAATAATGTAGTATTAATCCCCTGAGTTTCTATCTGTAGATTTTTTCCTATTTCTAATTTTTCATTTGTTTTGTCATTTTGTTCTTGTATTGTCTTCTGAAATGTTTCTAGGGTTTTGTTTTTTTTTCCCATGTTTTCCTTAATTTTGTGTTTTCCTTGATCTGTCTCTTAATCCACTTAAGGTACCTAAATAAATATAATTCTTTTGGATTCCTTACCAAGGATTTCCAGTGCTGCTTCTTCCCTAGGCATATATTTTGGGTCTATATCCTGTTCTCTTGTTTCTTCTGCTTTATCTTTCTCCTTTGTGTGGACTGTGATGGTCTGTTGTCAGACACATTGTGATATTGTACTTTTATTTGATTGGTGATTGTGTTGGAGTGATTCTCCCAAGATTTTCCTTTTCTTTGTTTTGTTTGGGTGTGTCTGAGTATGTGTTAGTTGGCAACACTTCTGCACTCACCACCTGTCTCCTGGTGGGTGTGATAAAGTGTGAGAATGGCTGCACAGATCTCTGGTAAGTGTTCTTGAATAACAGTTAAGGGTGAGTTAGGCTTACACTGGTTTTCATGTATTGTTGGCCAGTTGGTTCAGAAGGAAGTGGTGGCCCTCACTCAGTAGGTGGGACTGCAATTGGTGCAGATATAGTTAGGTCATCTGGGCATGTTGCTGTCTCCCACTCATTTAGAGAAAAACAACAACCAAAAAAACACCAAAAATTTAAAAGCAAGAGGACAAAAAATGCACACTGGATGAACACACAAGTGCAATCACCAAAAATAAAGGGGAAAATAAAAAAGACATAAGTAAAAAAATTAGATGAAATATTTAAATATATATTTTAAAAAGACAAATGAATTATGATTAGAGAAAGAAGGAAATAATCACAGGATCTGGCAGGGAGGGTAAGAGAAAAGAGGTAGAGTAAGGGAATAATGGATAATAAAATGGGAAAAATACAAAAGAAAACCAAAGGATGTGGAAAAATATAAGCAAGAAAAAATGGGAACTAGGAAAAAGGAAGAGAGAATAATCAAAAAACTAGAACTTGTGATAGGAAGAAGAAAGAATAAACATGAAAAGGAGAAAGAAAAAAATAAAGAAAACAAAGAAGAAGAATTTTAAAACAAACAAAAAAGAAACAAGAAACAAACAAACAAAAACAAATTTGGGGATGATGGGCAGGCACCCAGACTCCCTAAGAGCACACAGATTGGGATGGAATTCCTATTGACCCAGTTGGTGGGTGGGTGTGAGGGATGGCCACACTTCCATTCACCAAGAAAGTTTGAGGTATAACAGTAACAAATGGAATATAGCACCTTTTCAGTCCTCAGTCTCCAGTGTGTCCATTTTGTCTTGGGCAAGTGGAGCCTGTTCTTAGGTCCCTGGAATCTGAGAGAATGCTGTCACTTTAAATATCCAAAATTGTCAAACTACTTGTAAACATTCAAAATGGCTGCACTCTTTGGACAGCCAAAAGGCCACAGCTCACTTTGTAGCCTTCTTTGGTGTTTCCCTTTTTAGTCATCAGCCACCAGTGTAGCCTTCCTTGCAGTCCTTGGTGTGCATGGCCAATTTTTAGGTTAATTCTTAGTTCCTAACACCACTTGGAAATGTCCAAATTGTCTGTGCAATCAGGATCCTTAATAGTTGACAGTGCTGTTTGTCTCCTTATTCAGTATTTTCATGCAGATTATTCTACTAGTTGGAGTTTAGTTCAGTTCTGTATCCTTCCTTTGAAAGGTCAGGGCTCCAGGATTATCTTCTGTATTTGTGTCAATTGGTTTCTCTTTTCTTTGTTGAAGAAAGTCTCTCTAATTTGTCTGCCTATTACACCATCTTACTGGAACTCCTCCATTCATTAACCAAGAATCTTGAACTATTTTTGAAACCTTATTTTTCAACTGTATTCTCAATTGGAATATGATGTTTATTAACAGCATATGAAAAAGTAAGGAAAATGGAAAGACATAAATAAACCCTAAAATACTGATAGCATTTATTGGAATTCAGAGTTTTATGTTAATTGCTGATCTTTTATTGTGTCTGTAATAATAAATGGCATCAGGGGTTGATTAAAGTAGAAGGCTGTTTATTTATTTTTTTTTTCCTTTATATATATACACATACATATATATGAGCTCTAGTAGCATAGTGCCTAAGGCACTCAACTGCTACCAGAAGGCTGGTGGTTCAAACCCACCAGCCACTCCTTGGAAGGAAGATGGGGCAATCTACTTCTGTAGTGATATTGCCTCAGAAACCCAAGGAGGGGTCGCTATGAGTTGGGTCCGACTCGACAGCACATAACAACAACAACAACAACAAATATAGATAGATAGATAGATGATAGATAGATAGATACGGGAAAAATATTCCTCTGGAAAGTTGTCTTAAGGGCATATAAAAATGGAAGAAAACATCTATTCAAGAAAATCTACTAAATGTTGGTTGGTAAGAGCAGTATGAGTCTATGATATTTGAGCCATAACCTGAACACATCTCTCCTCCTTCATTGCATTGGGTGTTCTACTCTGGGGTTACATGTTCACCGTGGGAAGAGCATACAACCCACATCATTTAGTCTCCACCCTCCAGCTCATTTTTGCATAAACTTCATTCTGGGCAATGCTTATTCACAGAGTGGAAACTCTACTTTACTTACAACAAGTCTACAATACTGACTGAGCTTAAAATACTGGTTTTAAAACCTTCAAACCACCTCACTTGTAAAGCAGAAGTCCAATGATGGAGGAAAATTCAAGAGCACCAATGGCTACATACCCATATAAAATGTCACTTTTAGTATAGTAATGCCATTCTGTCTGTGCCCTTACTCCAAGTCCTTGCACAGAGGTACTACATAGAAAAAGAATGAGGCTTGAGGAAAAAAGAATCCATAGTTCTGTCTAAAGACTGACATTATCTGGAAGATAACATGGGGAAATTCACTTCTAATTATATTATGAGACACAATAGAGATATTGCTGGTGAGCAATGAACAGAAGTTTTGGTAGATCAATGATATTCCCAGTAATGAGAAAGTCTGTAAACCAATTAAAAGTTTAACAGAGTGAATCAGACAACCATATGATCTAATATGCTGGGAATGATAAATTGAAGAGGAATGAGGTGGCATTCATCATCACAAAGAATGTTTCAAGATCTATCCTTAAATACAACAGTATCAGTGGTAGAATAATATCCATACACCTACAAGGAAGATCAGTTGATACTACTATTATTCAAATTTAGGCACCAACCACCAAACCCAAAGATAAGGAAATTGAAGGATTTTGGCCAATTACTTGGGTCAGAATTTGACCAAACATGCAATCAAGATGTGTTGATTATCACTGGTGTTTGGAATACAAAAGCTGGAAACAAAGAAGAATCATGATCAGTTGGAAAATATAGCCTTGGTGATGGAAATAATGCTGGAGATTGCATGATAGAATTTGGCAAGACCTACAACTTATTCATTGCAAATACATTTTTCAACAACAGAAACAGAGGCCATACACATGGACTTCACCCGACGGAGTACAGAGGAATCAGATTGACTACATCTCATATGCAAATTCAAGTTAAAGCTGAACACAATTAAAACAAGACCATGAGAGACAAATTATAACCCTGATTATATCTCACCTGAATTTAAAGACCATCTAAAGAATAGATTTGATGCATTTAACACCAGTGACTTAAAACCAGAGAAATTGTGGGATAACATCAAGAACATCATCCACAAAGAAAGGAAAAAAAGATTAAAAAGAGAAGAAAAGAAGTAAAGACCAAAATTGATGTCAGAAGAGACTCTGAAACTTGTCATTGAATGGAGAGTAGCTAAAGCAGATGGAAGAAATGACAAGATAAAAGAACTGAACAGAAGATTTCAAAGACCAGCTTGAGAAGACAAATTCAATTAGTATAATGAAATGTGCAAAGACCCAGAGTGGGAAAACCAAAAGGGAAGAATATGCTCAGCATTTTTCAAGCTGAAAGAACTGAAGAAAAAATTCAAGCCTTGTGTTGCAATATTGAAAGATTCTAAGGGCAAAATATTGAATGATGCAGGAAACATCAAAAGAAGATGGAAGAAATACACAGAGTCATTGTACCAAAAAAAATTGGTCAATGTTCATCCATTTTATGAGGCATATGATCAAGAACCAATGATATTGAAGGAAGAAGTTGAAGTTGCACTGAAGGAATTGGCAAAGAATAAGGTTCCAGGAATTGACAAAATATCCATTGAGATGTTTCAACAAACTGATGCCCCATTGGAGAAACTCATTTGGCTCTGCCATGAGATTTGAAAGACAGCTACCTGGCCAACTTACTGGAAGGGATCTATATTTGTATCTATTCCAATGAAAGGTGATCTTGCAGAATGTGGAAATTATTGAACAGTGTCATTAATACCTCATGCAAGTAAAATCATGCTGAAGATAATTCAAAAACAGTTGCAGCAGTATATTGACAGAGAACTTCCAGAAATGCAAGATGGATACAGAAGAGGACATGGAATAAGGGATATCATTGCTGATGTCAGATGGATCTTAGCTCAAAGACAAGAATATCAGAAAGGTGTTTACGTGTGTTTTATTAACTATACAAAAGTATTTGACTGAGTAGATCATAACAAATTATGGATAACATTGAAAAGAATGGGTATTCCAGATCCCTTGTTGTGCTTATCAGAGACCTGTATATAGACCAGGAGACTGAGATTAGAATAGAACAAGGGGATACTGCATGGTTTAAAATCAGGAAGGGAGTGTGTCAGGGTTGTATCTTTTCACCATACTTATTCAATCTGTATGCTGAATAAATAATCCAAGAAATTGGATTATATGATGAAGAACATGATATCAGGTTGGAGCAAGAATCATTAACAACCTGTGATACACTGAGGACACAACTTCCTTGCTAATAGTGAGGATAACTTGAAGCACTTACTGATGAAGATTAAAGGTTACAATCTGCAATATGGATAACATACATCTCAACATAAAGAATGTGAAAATCCTTACAACTGGACCAATAAGAAGAATCACAATAAATGGAGAAAAGATGGAAGTTGTTAAATATTTCATATTACTTGATTCCACAATCAACACCAATGGAAGCAGCAGTAAAGACATCAGAAGATGTATTGCAGTGGGCAAATCTGCTGCAAAAGACCTCTTTAAAGTGCTGAAGAGCAAGGATATCTCCTTGAAGACTAAGGTGTGCCTGACCCAAGCCAGGGTATTTTCAATCTCCTAATTTTCATGTGAAAACTGGACACTGAATAAGTAAGACTGAAGAAGACTTGATTCTTTTGAGTTGTGGTGTTAGAGAAGAACGCTAAAAGCAACATGAGCTGCCAAAAGAATGAACACATCTGTCCTGGTAGAAGTGCAGTCAGAATGTTCCTTGGAAGCAAGAATGACCAGACCTCATCTCACATATTTTGGTCATGTTGTAAGAAGCGACCACTTCTTGGAGAAGGATATCATGCTTAGCAAAGTGGAGGGTCAACAAAAAAGAGGAAGGCCCTCAATGAAATGGATTGACAAGGTGGCTATAATGATGTGATCAGGTGTGGCAAAAATTGTACGGCTGACACAGGACTGGGAAGTGATTCATTCTGTTGTTCACAGGGTCATTATAAGTCAGAGCCAACTCAACAGCACCTAACAATAACAAGTGTTCCTCTTTATGAGATCATTCTCAGAAACTGGTTATTCTCCATGGCTGCAAAGGGGCCCTACTTCAATGAGCTATTAATATGGGAAAATTTATGCCTCTTATTTTTGCTGAAAATAATAATCAACCAGCAATTAGTGGAGGCTAACAGCTAGATGTGATATCAGTAGAGGCATAACAGGTATGATACCCACGGAGACTGTGCTCAGGTGCCAGCATATTACCTCCTAAGAGTGACATCGGAAGCTGCACATTGCTTGGGAGACAAACTTCAGTGAACTACTCCAAACTAATAGGCACAAATAAATAATTAAAGCAAACAACAGAAAGCTACAAAAAAGAGTAAGATCGATATCCATAATTGTTGTAGTATATTGTCTCAAATGTACAGATTTTGAGAGAAAAATTTGTAACACAAGCAAAGACACAGGGAAATATGTCATATAGAACTCACAGATTATGCGGTTTAATAGGGAAGCACCAGGCTACAATTCAAGTTCAGGAACAATGCTCAGTCTCTCTCAGCCTGCCATCTCTCAGCCAAGTCTCTCACAGTCTCTCTCCCAGCAGTGCATGTCTCTCATTGTCTGTCTCAGCAATGCATGTCTCTTGTATCTCTTTCCCAGCAGTGCATGTCTCTCAGCAGCATGCCCTAAGCCAACAGTCAGAGAGAGTTCTGCATCTAGGAGGTCTCCTTTTGAGCTGGGCAGAATGGCTAAACTAACCAATCATAACATCAGAATTCTAAACACCTGAACATCAGAATTCTAAACACCTGAGAGAGGAACTTCTCAGAACATTGCTTTATGCCACTCTCAACAGAAATACCCTAGATGGATAACTTTTACAATCAAGAGCTCCTCAGGTGCTCACAGCAAATTCCGCCATGGAGTTTACAGACTTATGTCTAGAAAAGCCATACCATGTAATTTACTACACCACACTCTATATTATTATTTAGTGCTCTATAGCATTCCATTACGTGTATGTACCATAGCTTGGTCATCCACTCTTCTGCTATAAATTTTAGAGATAAGTCCCTTGCCAGATATGTAATAATTGGCAAATATGAATTTGTTGTTGTCATTTTTGTTATGTGCTTTTTCCTAGTGTCGATTTCTGTGTTCCATATAATTTTCTATGCTGAGCTCGTTTTGTTTATGAATCATGTTATCACTTCCTTTATTGTTATTGTTTTATTATTTGCTATATATTTATGTTGATCCTCTTTTTTGATGTGAAGATTTATCTTTTTTTTTTCAAGTTTAAAACAGTCCATTCTATCTTGTAGTTGTCTTTACTTCCCTATCATCTAGACGTTCTGTAATGACACAGGTTTTTAGTTTGCAGTTGCCCTCATTTGTCAATTTATGTCTCTGGTTTCCTGTTTACAATCTTGTAGGCTTCTTTACTTTGGATACTTCCATTACTAGATTGGTTTCTGGGTTATATCATCATGTGTGCTAATGGTCAGTTGTTGTTGGCTGTGGTTGCTTCTCTGTCCAAAACACTTCCAAAGGGATGCTAAAGGCATCTCTTGTAAGATTGATCTGGTTTTAACAAATTCCTTTAATTTCTGCTTATCTGGAAATGCCCTAATTTCACCATCATATTTGAGGAACAATTTTACTGGGAACTTATTCCTTGGTTGGAAATTTTTATCTTTCAGTGTTTCATATATACCATCTCATTGTCTTCTCACTGGAATGATTTCTGTTGAGAAATCTGAGCTTAGTCTTATTGGTTTCCCCCTGTAGGTAATTTTTTGTTTTTCCCATGCTACTCTCATGATTCTCTGTCTTTGGTTTTGATAAGTTTGATGATAATATGTCTGAGTGATTTTCTTTTGAGCTCTATCCTGTTTGGGGTTTATTGGACTTCCTGAATGGACATATTCTCATCACTCATCATATCAGGAAAATTCTCTTCCAACAAATCTTTGACAATTTTCTATGTTTTTATTTTTCTCTTCCTGTTCTGGAATTCCAGTTACATGTAGGTTATTCCTTTTGATGGTATCCCACATGAACCTTAGGCTTTCTTCATTTTGTTTTGATCTTTTTTTCTAATTTATCCCTTTCCAAAGAAGTGTTCAGGTATTTGCCTTCTATCTCATTAATTATGTCTTCCATTGATTCAATTCTGCTCCTTTGCCAATTCAATGTCTTATATATTTCTGAAAATTTAGTATTAATCTTCGGGATTTCTGTGTGAAGATTTTGTGTCATTTCTAATTTTTCATTTATTTTATCATTTTGTTCTTGACTTGTCTTTTGAAATTGTTCTAGGGTTTTCTCTGTGTTTTCCTTGATCTGTCTCTCAATTTGTTGAAGATACCTAAATATAATTCTTTTAAATTCCTTATCACAGAGTTCCAATGCTACATCTTCCTCAGAGATGTGTTTTTGGTCTGTTGCCTGGCCCCTTGTTTCTCCTAGTTTATCTTGCTTCTTTGTGTGGACTGTGATGCTCTGTTGTCTCTGAGGCATTGTGATGTTTTTGTGTTTATATTTAATTGATCATTGTATATTGGAGTGACTTTCCCACAATTTTTGCTTTCTTTGTTTTGTTATCTATGCAAGCAGGGTACTGTGCTATTCTATTCACTAGTTGATAGCACTTGTATACTCACCACCTGTCTCCTTTCCTGTTGTCAGCCTCTCATATATCTCTGTTGACCCTGACAAACAGAGCACATTCTTAGGGCCCTGGAATACAAATGATAATACTATCTCTTTAAAATCCAAAATGGTTGCCTCTTGTAAAGACTAAAAATGGCTGCACCCTCAGTCACTTTAAATATCTAAAATGGCTGCCACATGTAAACAATCAAAATGGCTGTGACCTCCAGAGAGTGGGAAGCCAACAGCTCAAGTTGTCTCCCTCCTTGCTGTTTCCTTTCCTAGTCATAGCCTGCCAGTGCAGTTGTCTCTGTAGCCCTTGGTGACTAGGGTTGATCTGTAGGTCAATTCTCAGGTCCCAAATGGGAGCTCTGGTAGCATAGTGGCTAAGACACTTGCCTGCTAACCAGACGGCTGGCGGTTCAAACCCACCAGCCACTCCTCGGAAGGAAGGTTGGGCAATCCTACTTCCATAGTGATACTGCCTCGGAAACCCAAGGAGGGGTCGCTATGAGTTGGGTTTGACTCAACGGCACATAACAACAACAACAACACTACTTGGAAATATTCAGGCTGTTGGTCCATTCAGAGTAGCTGACAGTCTGCAGCTCCAACTGTCTCTGTCCTTACTGTTTTCATTCAGGTTTTTCCACTAGTTGGTGCCTAATCCATTTCTGCATAGTTCCTTTCAAAGCTCAGGGCTCTAGGATTATCATCTATATCTCTCTCATTTGGTTTTTCTTTTCTTTATTGAAGAGAGTCTGTGTCGTTTGTCTGCCTATTCCTCCACTTACCTGAAGAACTCAAATTTTATACATGTCTATACAGTCCAAGAAATTTGGTAAATTACAAATAAGATAAATACATAGAGATCTACAACCGAAACACTGAAAGACAGAGAGATTTAAACCAAGTACATCATAGTGAAAATACTGAACCGTAAAGATTGAGAGAACATTTTGAATAAAGCAAAAGTAAAAGATTCACTCTGTACAAAATAACCTGGATAAAAATAATAGCTCACTTCTCATAAGAAAAAAGTGATGGCCCCAAAGCAGAGAGATGCCATATTTAAAGTGCTGAAGAGGAAAAAACAAAACAAAACAAACAAACAAACAAAAGCACAAGACAAAAAAGCTGTCATCTAAGAATCTTATGTTCAGCAAAACTGTCTTTCAAAAATGAATAAAAATATATTACCAGATAAACAAAAACAGTTTTTCTGAACATATGAGTTTTAGTGAAGTCAGTTCTTTAAGCTGAAAGCAAGTGACATCATACAATAATTTATATCCACATGAAAACAAAATCGTAACAGTGAGATGCATGGAATTGTAAAATGTAATTGTATATTTCATCTATTTTCTTAACTAATTTTAAAAGAAATAGCATTAAGCAGTATGTATTTAATTGTATTACTGACCTTGAAACATATAGAAATGTGGTATCTTAACAATAATAGCACAAAGGAGGCAGCTAGGAACAAAACTGTATCAGAGTAAGAAATCAACATGAGATAGTAATCTAAATCCATAGTAAGAAACAAGCAAACTAGAAATGGTAAATAATATGGCTGAACAAACATTTTCCTATTTATAAATATACAGAATTTCCTCTTTTCTCACTTTTTTTTAAAAGACTAAGAAAACAATTATTATTAGAAATCCATTGTTGAATTTATAACATATATAGACATAGCACCATTGCTGGCACAGTGGTTAAAGTGCTCAACTGCTAACTGAAAATTTGTGATTCAAGCCCACCAGCTGTTTTATGGGAGAAAGGTATGACAGTCTCCTTCTGTAAGATTACAGCCTTGAAAACCTCATGGGGCTGTTCTACTCTGTCCTACAGGATTGCGCTGAGTCAAAATTGACTGGGCAGATTTTGACTTTAGTTTTATAAACACACTATGTATAACAATACATGCAAAAAAAAGGTGAAAGAGAAGAATAGAATATATCTATATAACAATAAATTTCCTGTAAATTACTGGAATTAAATTAATATAAACCTGAAGTAGACTCTAATCAGTTCAGATATATTTTGTAAGCCCTAAAAAAAAAAAAAAAAAAAACACTAAAAATAACTCAAAATTTCAATTAAATTTATTAGAGTTAAATTATTAAATGTTATACTAGGAAGTATTCACTTAATGCAAAATAAAGTCAGTAAAAAAGTAATAGAGAAACCAAAAAGACTCAACAAATATAAAAAGAAAAATGGGAGAGATAAATTCAGAAATATCATTAATAGCAGTAAATGTGAATAGATTAAACAAATTAAAATGCAAGACTCTTAAACAGAATTATAAAAATTAAACTAAATGCCATCCATAAGAGACATACTTTCTTTTTAAAGATACAAATAGATTGAAAGGAAAAGGTAGGAAAAGATGTTCCATGCAAATATCAACTAAAAAGAGCAGGAGTATCTATACAAATGTAAAATTAATTACTTTAAAATTAAGAAAGAAATGTCACAAGAGATAAAAAAGAACTTTTTAAAATGACATTGTTTTTGTTCTTGCTATGTGCCATTGAGTCAGACCTGACTCATAGACTCATAGCGACCCCTTCTTAGGTTTCCGAGGCAGTATCACTATGGAAGTAGATTGCCCAACCTTCCTTCCGAGGTGTGGCTGGTGGGTTTGAACCACCAGCTTTCTGGTTAGCAGTCAGGTGCCTTAGGCACTACGCTACCATAGCTCCCCTAACTATCCATTAGTAAGACATAATAATTAAAAACATATATACATATAACAACAGAGCTTTGGGATACAGAAAAATTGTCAAAATTGAATGGAAAAATAGACAGGTCAACAATGACAGTTGGAGATTTCACTATTCCAAATTCTAAGAGAATTAGATGAATGATTTAAAAGAATACAGAAAACTTGAACAATACTATAAATAAACTAGACCTAATGGACCATAAATATTCTAGGCATTAGTGAGGTGAAAGGGACTGGTACTAGACATTTTGGAATTGGACAGTTGTAAATTATACTAAATACTATACCAGGAATGACAAATTGAAGAGGAAAAAAATCATGCTCATCATGAAAAAGACCATTACAAGATCTGTTGTGAAGTAAAACTTTGTCAACGGTGAGATAAAATCCATACGCCTACAAGAAATACCAGTTAATATGACTATTGTTCAAATTTATGCACAAATCACTTAAGTAAAAGGTGAAGAAATTGAAGATTTTTAACAACTGCTTAAGTATGAAATTGATCAAATAGCAATTAAGATGTGTTGATAATTACTGGTGATTGGAATGCAAAACTTAGAGACAAGGAAGAAGGATCTATAGTTGGGAAACATCGCTTTGGTGATAGAAATGATGTGAGAGATCACACAATGGAATTTTAGAATATCAACAACTTATTCATTAGAAATGCTTTTTTTTTTCTCAATAATGTAAAATGTAACATCACATTTTCAGATGAAATATATAAGAATCATATCAAACTGCATCTGTGGAGAAAGAAAATGAAGAAGCTTATTATCATTAGTCCTAACAGCCTGGACTGACTGTGGAGCAGGACATATCACTCATATGCAAGTGGAAGTTGAAGATGAATAAAACTAAAACAAGTCCAAGAAAGCCAAAGTATGAATTTGAGTACACCCTACCTGAATGAAGGGAACATCTTAAGAATAAATTTGATGGACTGAACACTAATGATGAAAGACCTGACCAGTTGTGGAATGTCATAAAAGACATCATACATAAAGAAAGCAAAAAAAAACTCACTGCCATCTAGATTGCTTCATCTTTCTTCCATGAAGCATCTGGTGGGTTTGAACCACTGACTTCTGGTTAGCATCCAAATATCTTATCCACTATGCCACCAGAGCTCCTTGAAGGCAAAAGTTCATTTCAAAAAAAAAAAGAAAGAAAAGATCAAATTGGATGTTAGAAGAAATTTGCTCATGAATGTAGAGTATGGAAGAAATGATGAAGTAAAAGAACTTAAAGGAAAATTTCAAAGGGTGGCTAGAAAAGACAAAGTGTTATAATGACATTTGCAAAGACTTGGAGTCAGAAAATGAAAAGAAAAAACTCACTGAGCATGTCTCAAGTTGAAATAATTGAAGAAAATACTTGAGGCTCAAGTTGTAATGTTGACAGATTCAATAGGCAAATAATTGAACAATCAGGAAGCATAAGATGAAGGGAAGGAATATATAGAGTCACTGTACTGAAAATATTAGTCAATGTTCAACTATTTCAGGAGATTGCAAATTATCAGTGACTGTTGGTATTGAAGGAAGAAATCAAAGCTGCACTGAAGGCACTGGCAAAAAAAATAAGGCCCAAGGTATTGAAGGACTACCAATTGAAATATTTCAACAAATGAACGCAATCCTGGAAATGGTCACTCATCTGCATCAAGATATTCAGAAGACATCTACCTAACCAATCAACTGAAAAAATGAAGTATTTACAATTAAAGAAATATTGAGATGAAAGAGGGAAGAATAAATAAACTTGGAGATATAGTAATAGAAAATATCTAATGTCAATAACTCTGAGGAATTGTTTTTTTACTAAATAGAACCTCAAGCACTTGTTGTTAGTTTCTGTCAAATCAATCTGACTTATATTAAAGTGATATCAAATGGTTAATAATAGGGTAACTGGAGTTCCAGAAATAACAGAGGAAAATAAATGATGCAGAAAATTCTTTGAAAAATTACTGAAAATTTCAACATTTAATGAAAAATAGAAACGTACAGAAAAAAAGATGCTTGAGGACCACATTAAGCATACACAAAAAAGCCCACAACAAGACCCAAAACATATAATACTCAAATTTTGAAAGCTAAATCTAAGCAATTAATCTTAAAGACATCAAGAGAAAAACAACACATCACATACTAGGAAACAATGATTTGACTAAGAGTTGATTTCTCCTTAGAAACTATGGCAGATAATAGAAAAAAATAGAATACATCTTTAAAGTGTTCAAAAATTTTAATTTAATATCCAGCACAAATATCCTTAAAGAATAAAATTGATATGGAAACATTTTTAATTTAAAGAAAATAAAGATAATGGCCAGAAGACCTACATTACAAAATACATTTAAAAATATCTTCAGACTGAAGGGAAATTACATCTAATGAAAACTTGGGTCCTCAGAAAGGAATAAGGAATACTGGACTTGGTAAATATTTGAGGAAATGCAAGAGATTATTGTTTCTTTCATAATTTTTATGAAATACATATAACTAATGAAACATCATTGGGCAATCCTACTTCTGTAGTGATACTGCCTTGGAAACCCAAGGAGGGGTCGCTATGAGGTGGGGCCGACTCAATGGCAAATAACAACAACAACAATGAAACATCATAACAGTGACTTGTGAATTTTGTAATATATGTAATGTTACATGTGTAGCAACTGTAGCATAAAGTTTATTAGATGGGGATACTGATCTATGCAATTGCAAGGTTTTTATATCTTACCTGAAGCAATTCAGTATTGACTATAAATGAACTGTGAAATGTTAGTAATGGGCATAATAATAGTCAAAACAATTATAAAAATATAATTCAAAGAATTGTAGTTTAACAGCTAATAGGAAAATTACAATGAAATCCTAACATATATTCAAATAATCTCAGTAAGCTAAAAACAGAAAAAAGAGGAACAAAAGGGTCAGGAACAAGGAAGGAACAAATAGCAGATGAAACCCAATAATTATATCAAATGTTAATGAGCTAAATATTTTGTGTATGCCTACTACCAGGACTTCAAATTATATGAAGCAAAAAATAACAAAATAAACAGCATAGACAACCCCACCATTATTGTGAAGATTTTAATGCTATTGTCATAGTAACTGATAAAACAACTGGACAAAAAAATAAATGAATAAAGCAAGATATTGAAGATCTGAACATCGCTTTCAAATTAATTGACATAATCAATGTTGATAGAGCCATTCATGGAAATCCATTTTGTGCAAGCATGCATGTTAAACTTGCCATAATAAATCATATTTTGGGCCATAAAATAAGAATCAGTGTTTACTAAGTTTAAATCATATAGAATATAATATCTGAACATAGTCAATAAAATTAGAAGCCAGTCTGGAAAATGATATGGTAGTTCTTCAAAAAGTTAAATATAAAGCTTCCATATGAACTGGAACTCCAGTTACCCTATTATTAATCATTTAATATCACTTTAATATAAGTCATATTGATTTGACAGAATCTAATAAAAGGTGCCTGATGTACTATTTACTTTAAAAAATTCCTCAGAGTTATTAAAATTAGATATTTTTTATTAATATATCTCTTACACACACACACACACACATATATAAACACACACAAGAGACTTGAAAGCAAGAATGCAAGCAGATACATGTACACCAATGCTCTTTGCAACACTATTCATGATACCCAAAACGTGGAGACAACCCAGATGCCCATCAATTGATGAATGTATTAAAAAAAAAAATTAGGTAATGCATACAATGGAATATTACTTTGAGATAAAGAGAAATGAAGCCCTGATACATGTCACAACATGGATGAACCTTGAAAACATTATGAGTAAAATTCCAAAAAAAAAAAAGGAAAAAAAAAAAAAAAAACACACCTCACTGCTATCCATTCTCTTCTGACTCATAGAGACCCCCATTGAGTTTCTGAGGTGGTAATTCTGAGGTGGTAAATCTTCATGGAAGTATATTGCTCAGCCTTCCTTCAGATGAGTAAAATTAGTCATCTGAAATATATTCTATTATTTCACTAATATGAGGTCCCTAGATTAGGCAAATATAGAGAGATTAGGGTTTAATATTGATTACAAGGGGCAAGAAGACTGCCAAATGGTGGGAATCATTGTTTAGCAAGCATTGAGTTTTTTTCATGGGGATGGAAAATTTGGCAGTGGACATGGTTGATAGTTATACAATATGTGAAAAAATGTCAAACTAGATAACTATATTTTTACAATAATTAGCAAGAATAGAAGTTAATAATATAATTAGAAAATGCCAGACATGTAGAATCCAACAGCCTAGAAAATAATAATATAACATATTCAAGTACTGTTCTTCCTGGGAATGTTGTTGTTGTTGTTGTTATATGCTGTTGAGTTGGACCCAACTCATAGCGACCCCTCCTTGGGTTTCCAAGGCAGGGTCACTACGAAAGTAGATTGCCCAACCTTCCTTCCGAGGAGTGGCTGGTGGGTTTGAACCTCCAGTCTTCTGGTTAGCAGTCAAGTGCCTTAGGTATTACACTACCAGAGATTCTTTTCCTGGGAATAGAATATTTAAAATTTAATGATATAATTCAGCATTTTAATAGAATGAAGTAGAAAAAACAAATAAACATTTCAATATATGCATAAAAAGTATTTGACAAATTTCAAGTCTCATTCATCTTAATTTTTTTTTTTTTCAGTTAACTAGGGAACTTCCTACCTCAAATTACAGTTATCTATGTAAATTCTGTTACTAAAATCATACACAATCATGAAATGGTTATGCTTCCTACCTGAGGTCAGCAGAAAAATTTTGTTTTAGTTTCACTGTTTACAATTAAGGTTTTAATGAAGATCCCAGACTCTGAAATACAAAAGATAAAACAAACAGAAGGCATATATAAAGGAAATGGAAGTAAAACTGTCTTTACTTAGTGATGGCAAAATTATGTACATCGGAAATTTTAAGAAACCTGTCAAGAAGCCATTGGAACTGATAAGTGAATTAAGTCACTATACAAACATCAGTTGTATTTTTGTGTATTAAATATAAAATCAAATGTCAACACAGTACATATACAAGAGCACCAAAAAGAAAAAAAAAAAAAAAGAGCAAATGAGCAAAAGAAGCTTGATAATAAATCTCACAAAAAGATATATGACTTGTATGCTGAAATGTAGAAAATACTGAAAAGGGAAAAGAAGACTCACATAAATGGGGAGATATAAGAACAGTCATAGCTTGGAAAATTCAATATTGTAAAGGTGGCAATGATTCCCCAAATTTATCTATAGATGGAATGTTGTTGTTGTTGCTGTTAGGTGCCATTGAGTCAGTTCTGGATCACAGAGACCCTGAGTACAACAGAACAAAACAATGCCTTGGTCCTATTGTTGCAACCACTATACCAATCCATCTCATTGAGGGTCTTCCTCTTTTTTGGTGATACTCTACTTTACCAAGAATGATGTTCTTCTCCAGGGGACTCTTTATAACATGTCTAAAGGCATCAGTTCTTCCTTGACCTTCCTTATTTATTGTCCAGCTCTCACATATGTATGAAGTGATTGAAAATACAACGGCTTGGGTCACATGAACATCAGTTATCAAAGTGACATATTCACTTTGTAACACTTTAAAGAGTTCTTTTGCAGAATATCTGCACAGTGTAATATGCCATTTGATTTCTTGACTGTTGCTTCTATTGATGTTGTTTGTGGATCCAAGTAAAATGATATCGTTGATACTTCAATATTTTCTCCATTGTCATGATGTTGCTTATTGGTCCTGGTGTGAGGATTTTTGTTTCCTTTTTGTTGAGGTGTAATCCTTACTGAAGACTTTAGTCTTTGATCTTCATCAGTAAGTGCTTCTCTTTCAGAAGGCAAGTTGTATTATCTGCATATTGCATGTTGTTAATGAGTCTTTCTCTAATCTTAACGCCACATTGTTCTTCATCTCTTCAGCTTCTCAGATTATTTGTTCAGCATATGGCTTGAATAAGTATGGTGACAGGATACATCCTTGATGCATACCTTTCCTTTTCCTGATTTTAAACTATGCAGTATCCTCTTGTCCCATTTGAATTTCATAGAATATCTTTGCCAGCTTTTTTGAAGAAATTGAAAAGTGCATGCTAAAGTTTATGTGGAAATGAAAAAAAAAATCTTGAATTGGCAAACAATTTTGGAAAATAATGAGCAATTTAAAGAATTTACACTACCTGGTTTTAATATTTAATGTTTCAGTTATCTAGAGAATATAATGTTGGTGTAAGAATATGCATGGAATGATGGAACATAATGAACAATGCAGTAATAGACCCTCCCTCTTATAAAGTCATTTGATTTTCTATAGAAGTGTTAAGTTCATTATATAGTGGAAAAGATAGTATATTCAGCAAATAAGACAGGAACAAATAGAAATCTCTGTGACCATTAACTTATATCAAGTGAAAAATTAACTTAGGATAGATCATAGATCAAAATTTGTAATTTACTATGCCACAAATAAATTCTATCATAATTAAATTGCTTTGTATTTTGAAAACACAAGTTACGGATTGTAACAAAAATATATAATATAATGCTTTTACCAAGATTATAGAAGCTCTGGTGGCATAGTGCCTAAGGCACTTGACTGCTAACCAGAAGGCTGGCAGCTCAAACCCAGAAGCCACTCCTCAGAAGGAAGGTTGGGCAATCTACTTCCATAGTGATACAGCCTTGGAAACCCAAGGAATGGTTACTATGATTTGGACCTGATTCACCGGCAGTGAGTTTTGTTTTTGTTTGTTTGTTTGTTTGTTTTGGTTTATCAAGATTATATTAAAGGTCTCTTACAATTCAATCATGAAACAAAATAATTCTTTAGAATTTAGTGGGCAAAATGCAGGAGGATATACTTCACTAGGAGTCCCTGAGTGGTACAAATGATTAACATTCTCAGTTGCTAACAAAACGATTGGGAGTCTGAGTTCATCCATAGGTACTTTAGAAAAAAAGATCTGGTGATCTACTGCTAATGAATTAGCCATTTAAAATCTTATGGAACACAGTTCTACACTGATATATCTAGTGTTGCATGAGCTAAAGTCAATTTGAGAGCATCTGGTACATTTCACTAAAGAAAGAACACAATTTATAAATAAGCTCATAGGAGGACATCAAACATCCCTAGTTATCAGAGAAATGGATATTAAAACAACAATGAGATACCACTGTATATCAATAGAATGATTAAAATTAAAATACCATACTACCAAGTGTTGGTAAGGTTATGGAGAAATGAGAAATCCCATACCATGCTGTGGGAATATAAATTAATATATTTATATTCCCACTTGCTGTGGGAATATAAATATAGAATAGAACTTTTTTGGAAGAACAATTTTACAATATCTTGAAGCTTAATGTATACATTTCATCAGATCTAGAACTCCTATTCCTAATTATTTACCCAAGGGAAATGAAAATGTATGTTCGTAGAAACAATTGTAAGCAGATAATAGTAGCACAATTTTTCATAAAAGTCATAAATTGGAAATAGCCAAATGCCCATCAATCAGACAACAGATGAACACATTAAGGACTATCTGCACTATGAAATCTACTCAGCAATAAAGAAAGAAAATGAGAATACATACTTAAATACAGATGAATCTCAAAAATATAATACCAAGAAAATGAAGTCAAACAAAGCACCACATTATGTAAACCAAAAAAGTCTGTTATGATCAAGCCATTTCCTATTAATAACAAACTTATAGAACAGAATAGAAATGCTCAATAGTGTTTCCAAGGCTGTAATATTCACAGAAGTAGATTGCCACATCTTTCTTCCGTGGAAGACTGGTGGGTTAAACAGCCAAGCACTTAACCACTCTATAGATTACGTTTATGAAATGCTATAAAAAAGAAAATACAGACATCATATTATGGGGAACAGACAAACACATGGAAACTTTTTAGGGACATGAAAATGTTTTACATTTTATTTTTAATGGTGGTTACATTGTACCATAGAATTATCTCAATCCCTCAAACTGTGCCCTTAAATTTGGTGAATGTTGTTTTGTTTCAATAAAGTTGTTAGAAAAATATATCATACATAATGCAGAAAAAGTGAACATACAGAAAACCATAAAGGAAAAATCCCAACTGCACATAATTAAAATATTTTAGTGTCTATTTTTGGTAAAGAACAGGTCAATGTTTGCTGCAGTTTTCAATGTTTACAAATTTTCAAGTGCCTTTATCTTTATAAAAATGGTATATTCCACATAATGTTTTAAAATATATGTGAAATTAATGAATACTCAGGAAAAATTACTAAAGTTCTAGATATAGAAAACAATGTAAACATGATCTGTATGATTTATTCCAGCTACTTTGTAAATAAATGAAAATTAATCATTCCAAGATCATGGAGGCCATTATATATACCTTCCTAATTACTGTTCAATCAGCACTATTTCATGGCAACATTACATACAACAGAGTGAAATATTGCCTCTACCTGTGCCATCTTCTTGAGAATAGGTATGAGTCCATTTTTTTTTCCAGCTATTGTGTAATTCATCTCTCTGAAAGTTTCCCTCATTTTTGTTGGCTCTCAATTTTACCAAAATAGGCTGTCTTATTCTAGGAATTGTTCTTTCTTGATCTTGTGTTCAAAGTGAGTAAGTGAAGTCTTCTCATCCTCCCTTCTAAGAAAGTTACCAAATTTAAAGGCTTTTACTTCTTCGGTTCCATGATCACTTTAAAATCAAGCTTTTCTCTTCTAGTAATTGTTAACAAAAGAGTAAACATTTTATACAATTACACAATTGTGCCTATAGAATTATTTAACATAAAGAGATTTTTCTAGGTAGAAATAGCATTAGAGCAGCACAACAGATATTGTCAATGGCAAGATATTAGATAATGGATTTCTGTGTCTTCAAAGTTAATGTCTTGGTTCAATTTTATTTTTTATTTATAAAATATTATCTATCAACACATAATCTTATATATAAAGATATCTATATCTATATCTATATCTTTATATCTATATCTATATCTATATCTATATCTATCTATCTATCTATATATATCTTTTTTTTCAAAACAAGCAATGCAGTTGGCTTTAACTGAATGTAAAATATAAGATAGTATGTGAGATAATTTGTCTGATGTAGTGTAAGAAGATGAGCCCCTCAGGTTGGAAGGCATGCAAAATATGACTAGCAGAGACCTGCCCCCTCAAAATAGCATCAACCTTTATGACATGGAAGGAGTAAAGCTTTCAGGACCTTCATTTGCTGATAGGGCATGACTCAACATGGGAAGAGCTACAAGCATCCATTAATAGTGGAACATAGAGTGTACAAAACACAAATCTAGGAAAATAGGAAGTTTTCAAAAATGAAATGGAATGTATAAAGATCAATATCCTAGGCATTAATGAGTTGAAATAGACTGATATTGGACATTTTGAGACAGTCCATCATATTTTCTACTACACTGGGAATGACAAATTGAAGAGGAAAGTCATCACATTCAAAGTCAAAAAGAATGTTTCAAGATCTATCCTGAAGCACAATACTGTCAGTAATAGGATGGTATACATACATGTACAAAAACACCAGGTAATAATATAATCATTCAAATTTACACACTAAAGCTGAAATGAAGAAATAGAAGATTTTTACTAACTTCTCTGGTCAGAAATTAACCAAACTTGCAAACAAGATGTATTGATTAAGTTCCGGTAAGATGGTGGACTAGGCAGAAAGACTGCACAGACCCTCTTCACCAAAGAAAAGGGAAACCAATTAACACAGACACAGAAGATAATCCTGGACCCTGAGCCTTGA
>NW_006921750.1:7116705-7117572 GCF_000298275.1 Orycteropus afer afer
AAAAAAAATCAAAACAAAATGAAGAAAGCCTAAGGTTCATGTGGGATACCAGCAAAAGGAATAATTTACATGTCATTATAATTCCAGAACAGGAAAAGAAAAACAAAACCACTGAGAAAAGTGTCCAAGATTTGCTGGAGGAGAACTTCCTTCAAATGATGAAAATGAAAATATCCATTCAGGAAGTACAATGAACCCCAAACAGGATAGACTCCAAAAGAAAATCACCAATACATGTCATCATCACATTCATCAAAAGACAAAGACAGAATCCTGAAAGCAGCAGGGGAAAAACTAAAAGTTACCTACAAAGTATAGCCAGTAAGAATAAGCTCTGATTTCTTAGCAGAGACCATGCAAGTGAGAAGGTAATGGTGTGTTGTATATAAAAGCCTGAAAGAGAAAAATTTTCAATCAAGAATTATATATCTGGCAAAATTGTTCATCGAATATGATGGTGAAATTAGGAAATTTCCAGATAAGCAGAAACTAATGGAATTTGTTAAAATCAGACCAACCATACAAGAGATGCTAAAGGGAGTCCTTTGAATAGAGAACCAAAAATATCAAATAACAACTGACCATTAATACACAAGATGACATAACCCAGAGCACAGCTATGGATATATCCAAAGTAAAATGAGGTTACAAGATTGTAAACAGGGAACCAGAGACATCAATTGGCAAGTGAGGACAACAACAAACAAAAAGAGGGAAAAGAATGTATAGTTACAGGACTTCAAAATAGTGAGGAATTTAAGAGAGTTGCAAGACATAGGGTAACCTCAAAGAAAAATTATAAACCATCACATCACAATAAAAAAGAGGACAAGCACAAATATTCAGCATATACTAAAACAACAGCAA
>NW_006921750.1:7123677-7134618 GCF_000298275.1 Orycteropus afer afer
AGCTTTAACTAAGCTGTTCATTGCCTAAGGCACTTGACTGCTAACCAGAAGGCTGGTGGTTCAAACCCACCAGCCACTCCTTGGAAGGAAGTTTAGGCAATCTCCTTCCACAGTGATACTACAGAAACCCAAGGAGGGGTCACTATGGGTTGGGTCTGACTCGACAGCACATAACAACAACAACAACAACAACAACAACAGACTTGAGCTTTGTTTCCTCTTCTGTAATATATTTTTCATAAACCTTCTCAATATTGTAGTCATTTCATTTGACTGGATTTATTCTAGGTCTTCAAATTTACAGTAAAATACTGTTGTCCTTGAGTCTCTATTGACCACTCATATCACTTGATGATAATTTTTTGTGCTTTTATATAGTATTTACCCTAAGATTCCCATGAGTACAATCATTCCATCTGTTGCAACATCTATTTAGTAATTTTGGGCAAATTAATGACAATTGCTTTCACGATCTGTGACTTAATAATACCACGTCTCCTCATGCAACGGGCTTTGTATTGTTAGACTTAATATCTTTTCTTAGCACCAACATTTGAATACACTTCCCTTATTGCCTATCCATCCTCTGTTGCTGTGGGATGTCTGTGCCACTCTTAATGTATAAAATGAATAATTTTGATCAGAACTACTACCTTTTGATTAATAATGGAATATGTATTTTGTGAATTACTCATTTTGTGACATTATTATTTTAATCTTTAATCTTAGTTTGTCTTATGATTTTTTTCAGTGAGAATTTAATAAGACATATTTCTACAGATAATTTTAATAATTTTTGGACAAAATTCATTTAGTTATTAGAGGTGGAAAAATAATTTAGAAAATTAAATCTAAATATTCTACCATTCTCATGAGTGTGAGCACAAACATACACACACATACATAGAGCCAAGTAGATTTCCTTGTACATATTTTTCATCCTGTGCTGGATAAGAAGTTAAACTGTTATCTTTTAGGGAAAATAACAGTTTTCTGGATAATTTTCATAACATTGCAATCCATTTAAAGAAGAGAAACTCAGCATAGTGTTGAAATTCCATTCTACTCCAGTAGTACTAACATTCAGGATGATTTTTTGGTGCATACTAGATTAGATTAGATTTGTTATATGGTAGATTATTTTAGCTGAATATAATTCCAATATGGCTGCAACAGTATATTGACCAGGAACTGCAAGAAATTCAAGCCAAATTCAAAGGAGGATGTGGAACAAGGGATATCATTGCTGATGTCAGATAGATCTTGGCTGAAAGCAAAGAATACGAGAAAGACATTTACCTGTATTTTAGTGACTTTGCTTTATTGACTTTGCAAAGACATTTAGCTGTGTGGATCATAACATGTCATGGGTAACATTGAAATGAGTGAGAACTTCAGAACACTTAATTGTGCTTATGAGGAACCTGTACATAGACCAAGAGGCTGTCATTTGAACAGAACAAGTAGATACTGTATAGTTTAAAATCAGGAAGGGCATACATCAAGACTGTATCCTTTCACCATACTTCTAGTTCTGTATGCTGAGCAAATAATCCTAGAACCTGGACTATATGGAGAACAATGAAAGTCCCTGGAAAAACAAGAAAAGGCATTCTTGAGGTATTAATGAGGTTAGTTTGTAGGGCCATATTTAATGATAAGATCATAAGTCTTGGAATATTGTCCAGGCTTCTGGGAGTAGCTTAATTTTAATAATGTATTCATGCATGTTATTCATCCTCTACTCATATATTATACCACTTTTCTTATAACAAAATTGTTGCTGGTTGCCATTGAGTTGGCCCTTAATTCATGGAGACCAATGATTGATTGATTGTGGGTCAGACTATTGTAATGAATAGGATTTTAATTTTCTGATTTTCAGAAGGAGATCACCATGCCTTTATTCCTAGTCCATCTTTCTAGTCTGGAAGCTCTGCTGCCAACCTATCCTCCATCATAGCAATGTGGAACCTTCCACTGACAGATGGGTGATGGCTGCACATGAGGTCCATTGGCCAGAAATTAATCCTGGGTCTCCTGCATGGAAGATAAGAATTCTACCACTTGAACTACCACTGCTTCTATAACAAAATTCACTCAACTGATATTCTGTGGGAGCCTTGGTGGTATAGTGGTTAAGCATTTGGTTACTAACTGAAAGGTCAGAGGTTTGAACTCACCAGTCACGCTGCAGGAGAAAGATGTGGTAATTTACTTCCATAAATATTTACAGTCTTGCAAATTCTTTGGGGAAATTCTACTCTGAACTATAAGATTGCTGCTATAAGGCAGAATAGACTGTGTGGCAGTGGATTTTTCTTTCTTTCTTTCTTTCTTTTTTTTTTTTTTCTTGAATGTTCTGCATAGCACACTCTATTGGTTCTCTAGCACTGCTCTATCAGAAAATGCCACAAGTGAATTGTTCTAACAAACAGGGATTTCCTCTCTTATAGTTTAGGAGGCTAGAAGTCTGAGTTCAATGTGCCAGCCCTATGGCATGAGTGAAGGCCTCTTGGCTTTGGGCTTCAGCTCTGCCTCTTGCTCCTGGCCCACTGGAGCTGGAGGTATCTCTTAAGTCAGATAGCTGCTGGCTTCTGAGGCTGACAAACTCAAGGTTGATGAGTAAAGTGGCACAATCCCAAGATATCAAGCAACACATCAGGCCACTAGTTGAAGTCCAAAAACAGTGTCAAGATTTGCAGACCATATGGCAGGCCACTGAATTGAAGATGTGGCCAAATTCAGGATCCAGGTGTGCCAAAAAGCTCAGAATCCTTTTTCAAAGTATCTTCTTATGTACTGGAAGTAGGCTATACCCCCAAGGCAGCTACTCAGCTGCTCATAGTAGATTCTACCATGGAGTTGATTACGGATCTTATAATGGGCAATAAGGAGCTCTGGTAGCATAGTGCCTAAGGCACTTGACTGATAACCAAAAGGCTGGCGGTTCAAATTCACCAGCTACTCCTTGGAAGGAAGATTGGGCAATCTATCTGTAGTGATACCACCTTGGAGACCCAAAAAGGGGTCACTATGAGTCGGGGCTGACTCTTTGGCATATAATAACAACAATGGGGAATAACTACATCCAGCTGCCCAGACACTCAAAACCAGGTCCAGCCAACTTGACACATTACTTTAACTGCCACACACACCAATGGTTTTCTGTTTATTCTTGATTCCCCTTCCCTCCAAATCTTACAATCTCTATCTGTATCTAATGTCTGTATCTGTCTTTCTCTATGAAAATAGACCTTCTGTGAATGTAAACTCATAACTTTCACTCTCCTTCATGGCCCTTTACCTCATCAGATGGTTTGTCCCCTTCAATACCCAGCAGGTCATCAATTACTGGGTTAAGATTTTATCATGTTAACCTACATTGCAAATAATTAAAACAAAATACTAATGTGAAATCAACTGAAAAAACAAACTATGCTTGATCTTCCTTAGAATTATGGAGTGATAACTATGACAGTAAACTGCTGTTACCCAAACAAGCTGTTGAAGGAAATCTTGCTGCAGCTAAGAGAGGCAGTGGACAGAAAGTCATTCTTCTCATACATTGCTTTTTATTATTTGGTAAGCAATGCCCTTACCTCCTAGATTTGGCAAGGAACAAATGTGCCAGAGACTTGTTTAGGATTAAAAAAAAGATAAAAACTTTTTTTGTTGTTGTTGAGGATATATACAGAAAACATATGCCAATTCTACGTGTACCAAGAGCTATGCAACAACCATACTCATATTCAGTGGCATTTTTGGAGGTGTGTGGGAGGATACAGATTGTATTGGATGACATAAAAATGTCTGTCTATAAAATTTTTGCGCAGTATCTCAGCAGAAATTTATTATTTTATAAAAATAATCTTGTAATTAATTATAACAAAAACATTTTTTTAGGTCCAGTATACCTATATCAATATATTTACAAGGCTAAAACTCTATGCTAGTTTACTTTTTGAACTTTCCGGTTGGAGTTGTCATAACTAACCAACTACAATGACACTGCAAATCACATGGTTTTGTCTGCACACAGGCAAGCATATGCTTCTGTTTTCATTGCTGCCAATGTTTTTATAGTTACTGATCTTACCAATAGTCTGAAATTTTAGCTACAGTATTGTGGTAAGTAGTATTTGTGCAACTATATTAATAACTTTTTTGAGAATGAAGTGGTAATTAAATGGAAAAATAAATAGAAAAGGCTTATTATCAGTTACTAATAATGTTTTAATTCAATTTAGAAAAACTTTACAAAACAATATATTTGTAAGTATTCATATAATGTAAGAATTATTACATGTAAATAATTTAAAACTATATTTATCACATATTTTTCAATGATTAAAATTAATAATAAACATTACTAAATGTTCTGAACGGTATGGTATGGGAGGAGGTCCATAGGAGTGGTGGACACGATGAGTAACTGCATTGGGTGACACAAACTTTAGTGACTCCACTGCTTAGCCTTCTTTTCTGAGTTGATCTTCCCATATTAATATAAATTTGTGGACCCATGAGGTTCCTATCTAATCTTTCAAGTTGCTGTTATTCAGTTTGATTCCACACAGATAGCTCTTAAAAGAGTATAATGCTAAAGGCAGGCATCTTTTTTTTAATTAAGCTAAACAATCATTTAAGCTTGAAACCAAACATATACCCTGAGAAGAATGGTTTCAGACCTCAGGGGATATGTTTGGTTTCAAGTTTAAATATTATATTGAGGCAATATTTTCAGGTATTCATCCAAACTTCAGGGCTCCAGGAAGTCTGGACCATGAGTATTTGAAATTCTATTCTGCAGTATCTCCATTTTCATCAGGATTTTTCTGTAAAATCTTTAATCAAAATATTCTGTAATGATAGCCTGGCACCATCCAGTTTTTCTGACCCATGGCAGAGGTGACAGTTGTTCATGGAAGCAGTTAGCCACTTGTTCCATATCCTTCTCCTATTTCTGACTTACCTTTTCATTTGTTGCTCCAGGAAAGTGTAGTTGTTGTTAGATGCCATCCAGTTGGCTCTAACTCATAGGGACCCTGTGTACAACAGAATGAAACACTGCCTAGTCGTTTGCCATCCTCACAATCCTTGCTATACTGAAGCCCATCTTTGCAGCCATTTTGTCAATCCATCTTGTTGGGGGTCTTCCTGTTTTTCACTGACATTCTACTTTACTAAGCATGATATCCTTCTCCAGGAAATGGTCCCTTCTAACAACATAAGTGGATGGCCCTGTCCTTCTTCCTAGTCTATCTTAGTCTGGAAGCTCCGCTGAAACCATTCCACCATGGGTGACCCTGCTGGTATTTGAAATACCAGTGCATAGCCTCCAGACACACAGAAATACACAAGCCACCACAATATGATGGACTGATAGGCAAGTGTTGATCCATGAAATAGAGACTATTGTGTCCTTGAAAGCAGCTCAAATGGTGTAGTGGACAAGGTTTTTGGCTGCTAACATGAAGGTGAGCAGTTCAAACCACCAGCCACTCTGCAGAAAGAAGATGGAGCAATCTACTTTCATAAAGATTTACAACCTCAGAAATCTAATGGGGGTCACTATGAGTCAAAATCTACTCAATGGCAGAGTTTGGTTTTGGTATTGTGCCTTTGATGGCTGCTTGCAAACTTTTGTGACCCAAGGCACTATGCAACAAACTAGGAGGTAAAACAGAAACACTAATATTTTATTAGACCATTTAACTGATAGGTCTCATGAAACCATTACCCTAAACCTCCAAACCAAGGAACTAAATTTCATCAGATGTTTGGTGGTTCATAAGCGACCTCAGCAGCTGCTCTTCTTCTTCTTTTTTTTTTCTTTTCATTGTACATACATGTATCTCAGAACTTTTGCCAATTCTACTTTTTGTAAGTGTACAATATATTGACAGCAATTAAAATAATCAGCTGTGTAGCCTATCTTTACCACTGTACATTCCTACCAGCAATGGGTAAGGGTTCCAACTTCTACACATCCTCAGCAATTTTTATTATCTTCTTTTTTTTTTTTTTTTTTTTTTGTGATCTTAGACATCCTAAGGAGCCAATGGGTTGCATTAATTAGGCTGATAACTGAAGGGTCAGCAGTTCAAACTCACCAGCCACTCTGTAGAGAAAACTGTTTGCTCCCATAAATATTATAGCCTTTGAAACCTATTCTGTACTATAGGGTCACATTAAGTCAGAATCAACTCAATGGCAATAGGTTTGGGTTTTTGGTTTTTTGTTTTTTAGCTATCCTCGTAGGCTGTGATTTTGAGGACGATTCAGGACTGGGCAATGTTTTGTTCTATTGTACATAGGGTTACTATGAGTCAGAACTGACTTGACAGCACCTAACTACAACAACTCACTGCCGTCAAGTCAATCCTGACTCATAGCAAACCCTCCTTGGGTTTCTGAGGCAGTATCACTACAGAAGTAGATTGCTCAATCTTCCTTCTGAGGAGTAGCTTGTGGGTTTGAACCACCAGCTTTCTGGTTAGCAGTTAAATAAATGCTTTAGGCACTATGCTATCAGAATTCCCAACTAAAACAACAGTAGGTGTGAAATGGTATCTCAGTGCGATTTTGTTTTGTGACTTTCTAATGGCTCAAGATGCTGAGAATATTTTATGTGTTTGGTGTCCATTTGAATGTTCTCCTTGCTGAAAGGTATTCTCAGGTCCTCTATTTTATGATTGGATAATTTGTCTTTTTTATCATTAAGTTGTCAAAATTTTATATCTATTTTGGTTATTAAATTATCATCATATACGTGGTTTCCAAAGATACTCCCCTAGCCAGTAACTTGTCTTTACACTTTTAGGATAAAGTTTTTAATGAAGAAAAGTTTTTCATTTTCACAAGGTCCCATTTATTATTTGGTATTTTGCTGTTTGTGCTTTGTTTAATTATTTATTGTATTAGTGAATCCATTGTTAAATGCTAGGCCTGACAACATTGTCCCTGCTTTTTCATTCTTATAGTTTTAACTTCTATATTTAGGTCCTTAAACTCAAAATAAAACCCAAACTCACTGCTGTCAAGTTGACTATGGCTCATACTGAGCCCTCCTTGGGTTCTGAGGCAGTATCTCTACGGAAATAGATTCCCCAATCTTCCTTCCAAGTAGTGGCTGGTGCGTTTGAGCCACCAGCCTTCTGGTTAGCAGTCAAACTCCTTAGATACTATGCCACCAGAGTTCCTTAGGTCCTTAAACAATTTGTTTTTGTATGTATGCTATAAGCTTGTTTAATTTTTTGCCATGTGGAAATTTAATTTTTAATTTAATTTTAGCATCTTTTATTGAAGATTCTCCTCTTTCTCCATCTAACGGACTTAGCATTATTGTCAAATATCAGTTGACCGCAGATATGTAGGTCCATTTCTGAACTCTGAATTCCATTCCGTTGGTCTGTGTTATATCAGCATCAGGCTGTTTGATTACTATGACTAGTTGTTTAAGGATGAGGGTCTGAATAAGCCTACTAAGGCCAGGTGAGCCATTTGATCTTCCCACATTTTCCTTTGGTCTTTGATTTTACAGATGAAAAAACTGAATCCTAGAGACATAAGGTGACTTACTCAACATAAATAACACAAAATACGTTACTCAAAGTGAGTAACGATGGAGTTCTCAAAACCTTCCCCCTCTCTTCATTCTCCTGTGTCCTCAGATGTTTCTCCTTGGCTTATTACCTTCCATAGCTTGCTTTTATGCTTCTAATGATGAGCTGTCCCAAGGATACAAATTCCATGCTAATTCCTCCTATTTTCTATGTTTTTCACTATTGCCTGCTTTCTCCTGTCCTTCTTCTTAACTTAAAATGTCAGAATCACAGTAAATCTCCCCTTGAGACCACCAACCCTGACCATCTTTATCAATATCAACACTAAAGTATGTAGTATATATTATCACTCTTGTTTCCTATGCCTTTTTTCCCTCAAATATTTAATGTGCTTTTAGATATGAAAATCACAAGTCTATTTTCAGTAAGTTTTTTTTTTTTTTAATTAGGAAATATTTATTGCATGTAAATAAATGTATATGGTCTCTTGAAGGTATGTTGCTGTTGTTAGATGTTACAGAGTCAGTTTCTACTCATAATGACCCTATCCACAACACTAAGAAACACTGCCCACTCCTACATCATCCTTACAATTGTTGCTATGTGTGCTTCAAGATATACAGGATAATATAGGAAACACTCAGGCACCAAGAATTAGCTATGGGACAGAATATTACCAACACTGTAAATTTCCCCCATATATTCCTCCCTGATGAAATACAATACTTTCACTCCCATACTGAAATAACTACTCTGAATTTTGTGTTTTTATTCCCTTGCTATCCACTGTACTTTCACTACAGATATATATCACTGAGCAATATATTATTGATTTGAATGGCATCATAGTGAAAAGGCCTCTTGTCCTATTATTGTTTTACTCTTAGAAGCCTGCACAAAGCTGCGAATGCAGACAGTATTTCTTATTGTAGTTCTGTTTTTATTTTATTTAAGTAAGAAAAATAATGTATGTTGTATTGTTATGTGCCATTGAGTCGTATATCTCACTAAACATCCATAACAATTCTGTAAAATATCTATGCAAAACTCAGAATAATCTTTGTTCGACAGAGAAGCCTTGTTAATACAAAATTTTACTTTGACATGGTAGACAGAGGATCACAGCCATTTTATTTCTGTTTTTTTTTTTTTTTTTTTAATACTGTCAACACATCAGCCCCCTCTTGTCTGTCAGTTTTTTGTAATGTGGTGGCTTCTGTGCGGCTGTGTAGCTGGAGGCTATGCCACTGGAATTATAAATACCAGCAGGGTCACCCATAATAGACAGGTTTCAGTGGAGCTTCCAGAGGAAGACAGACCGAGAAGAAAGATGGGGCCATCCACTTCAGAAAAAAAAACTGACCACTGAAAATCTTGTGTATTGCATTTAAACACTTTCTGATACATTACTGGAAAACTTTATGAAGAGCCCTGAAATATTGTCTGATATAGTGCCTGAAGATGAGCCTCTCTGGTTGGAAGACCCTCAAAAAATGATCTGCCCCCCCCCAAAGTAGAGTAGACCTTAATGACTTGGATGGAGTAAAGCTTTTAAGACCTTCATTTGCTGATGGGACATGACTCAAAGTGGGAAGAAATATCTGCAAACATTAATTAACAATCAGAACAAAGAATGTACGAAGTATGAATCTGAGAGCATTGGAAGTTGTCAAAAATGAAATGGAACAGATAAAGATCGATATCCCAGGTATTAGGTGAGCTGAAATGGCAGTATAGGAATTGGCCATTTTGAATCAGACAACATGCTCTACTACCCCAGGAATGACAAATCGAGGAGGAATAACATTGCATTCATTGTCAAAAAGAACATCTCAAGATCTAGCATGAAATACAATGCTGTCAGTGATAGAGTAATATTCATACACATACAAGGTAGTAGTAGTGCAAGGAAATCCAGTTAATACTTGCTAGTTGCTAGGTGCTGCTGAATCACCTCAAACACATAGCCACCCTGTTTACAACAGAACAAAATACTGTCTAGCCTTGTGCCAGCCTAACAATCATTGCCACACCTGAGCCCATTGTTGAAGCCAATTTATCTCATTGAGGATCTTCTCCTTTTTCATTGACCTTCCACTTTGCAAAGAATGATATCTTTCTCCAGGGCCTGGTGGCTTCTGACAGCATGACCAAAGTAGGTGAGACAAAGTCTGGACAGTTTTGCCTCCAAGGAGCATTCTAGTTGCACTTCTTTCAGAACAGATTTCCTAATTGTTCTGGCAGTCCATGGTACCTTCAGTATTCTTCACCAACACCAAAACTTAAAAGCATCAACTCTTTTTCAGTCTTCCTGTTTCATTGTACATCTTTCACGTGCATATGAAACAATTGAAAATACCATCGGTTGGATTAGGGGCACTTAAGTCTTCAAAGAGTCATCTTTGCTTTTCAGCACTTGAAAGAAATCTTTGTCAGCAGTTTTGCCCACTGCAATACATCATCTAATTTCTTGCCTGCTGTTCAATTGGTATTGACTATGGAACCAATTAATATAAAATATTTGACAACTTCAATCTTTTCTCCATTTATTGTGATGGTTCTCATTGGTCCAGTTGTGAGGATTTTCATTTTCTTTATGTTGAGATGCAATCCATACTGAAACCTGTATTCTTTAATCTTCATCTGTAAGTACTTCAAGTCATCTTCACTTTCAACAAGCAAAGTTGTGTCGTCTGCATATTGCAGGTTGTTAATTGCTCTTCTTCCAATAGTGATGTCATATTTTTCTTCGTATAGTCCAGCTTCTAAGATTATTTGCTCAGCATACAGACTGATTAAGTATGGTGAAAGGATACAACCCTGATGCACCCCTTTTCTGATTTTAAATCATGCAGCATCCTCCTGTTCTGTTTGAAGGACAGCCTCCTGGTCTGTGTACAGGTTCCTTATGAGCACAATTTAGTGTTCTGGGATTCCCATTCTTCTCATTGTTATCCATAATTTGTTATGATCCACACAATTGAATGCTTTTGTATAATCAATAAAACACAAGTAAACATCTTTCTGCTATTCTTTGCTTTCAGCCAAAATCCATCTGACATCAGCAATGACATCCCTCATTTCATGCCCTTTTCTGAATGCAGTTTGCAATCCTGGAAATTCTATGTCAATATACTACTACAACTGTTTAGAATTGTCCTCAGCAAGATTTTACTTGTGTATGATATTAATGATATTGTTAGATAATTTCCACATTCTGTGGGATCACCTTTCTTTGGAATGGGTTGTTGTTGTTGTTAAGTGCCGTCGAGTTGTTTCTGACTCATAGCGACCCCATGCACAGCAGAACGAAACACTGCCCGATCCCGCGCCAGCCCCACAATCCCTGCTATACCTGAGCCCATCATCGCAG
>NW_006921750.1:7134913-7138426 GCF_000298275.1 Orycteropus afer afer
AAAAGCATCAACTCTTCTTCGGTCTTCCTTATTCATTGTCCAGCTCTCACAAGCATACCAGGCAATTGGGAATATCATGGCTTGTGTCAGGCGTACCTTAGTCCTCAAGGAGATATCCTTGCTCCTCAGCACTTGGAATGGGTACAAATATGGATCTCTTCCAGTCAGTTGCCTGGTAGCTGTCTTCTAAATTTCTTGGTATAGATGAGTGAGTGCCTCCAGTATAGCATCTGTTTGTTGAAACATCTCCACTGGCATTCTGTCAATTCCTAGAGCCTTGGTCTGGACCAATTCCTTCAATGCAATTTTGACTCCTTCCTTCAGTATCATTGGTTCTTGATCATATGCTATCTCCTGAAATAGATGAACATTGGTCAATTCTTTTTGGTACAGTGACTCTGTGTATTCCTTCTATCATCTTTTGATATTCCCTGCATCATTTAGTATTTTGCCCATAGAATCCTTCAATATTGCAACTTGAGGCTTGAATTTTTTCTTCAGTTTTTTCAACTTGCAAAATGCTCAGCATGTTCTTTCTTTTTTGTTTTCTAACTCCAGGTATTTGCACATTTAATTCTGATAATTGACTCTGTCTTCTCAAGCTGTCCCATGAAATCTTCTGTTCAGCTCTTTTATCTTGTCATTTCTTCCATTTGCTTTAGCTACTCTCCATTCAAGGGCAAGTTTCAGAGTCTCGTCTGACTTCCATTTTTTTTTCCATCCTTTCCTATCTTTTTAATGACCTTTTACTTTTTTTCCCCCCAGTTGTGCTTTAAGTGCAAATTTACAGAGCAGAAATTGTTTTACATTCAACAGTTGGTGTATTTGGTTTCACTACCCAATTACCATCTCTAATCATACCCCCTCTCTTCCTCTCCCTTCCCAGTGACCCATCCCTGTGCCCTTCTTAGTTATGCACTCCTGTCTGTCCAGCTTTTCCTCTGTGTGAATGTTGCCCCTCTCATGCTCCATGGCCAATTGCTCCAAGGGATGTATCTCTGCAGAGTAGGTGGGTGCATGTAAGTCTTATTACTGTTGGGCTAAAAGCCAGCCCTTGGGAGTGAATATTATCCCAGCCCTGAAGTGTATTCTAGGGCCATAGTCTTGGGGTTCCCACCAGACTCCATGAGACCAGTAATTCTGGTCTTTATTGTGTTTTTGAATTTTGTTCCAAGTTGTTCCTCCCACTCTATCCAGGATCTCCAGTTTTGATCCCTCCCTGAGTGTTTGGCATTAGTAGCCAGGCTCCATCTAGTTCTTTTGATCTCGAGGTCCATCATGTCCTAAGGCTGATTGTTTCCAAATGCCCTTTGTTTTTTTCACCCTTCTTAGCTTCTGACTATAGAAGACCATTAGCTGCATCTTAGATGGCTGCTCAAAGGCTTTTAAGACCCCAGTCACTACCCACCAAAGTAGGTTGTGGAACAAGATTTTTATGTATTTTGTTGTGTCAATTGAGCTTGGTGTTCCCCCCAATACTATGGTTCTGAGTCAGCAGGCCTAGTGGTTCCATCTCCCAAGGTGTTGTCTGTGAGGGATTACTCCATATTCTGTTGCATCTGTAATGATTGAAGTTATTTTGTATCACCAGTATATATAACTCGGAAGGAAGGTTGGGCTATCCTACTTCCGTAGTGATACTGCCTCGGAAACCCAAGGAGGGGTCGCTATGAGTCGGGGCCAACTCAACGGCACATAACAACAACAACAACAATAGCTAATAATCATGAGCATTTCTTCATGTTTATTGGCCACTAATATATCATCTTTAGTGAAGTGTCTGTTCATATCCCTTCACCATTTTTAAATTGGATTGTTTGTCTTTTTGCTGTTGAGGTGTTACCATTTTCTACAAATTTTGGAGATAAGTCCTTTGTCAGATATGGCATAGATAATTTTTATTTTTTTTTTAGTTTTATTAATGTACATAATAGTTTAATTTTAAAAGGTCCAAGTCTTCTAGCTTCTAGAACCTATGAATTTTGTGTTAATTTTAATAATCCATTTATGCTGTAATTAAGGCCCCAAGATTTGTCCCTATTTTATCTTTGATGAGCTTTATAGTTTTGAGTTTTACATATAAGTCTTTGATCCAACTCAAATTTGTTTTTCTGTATGGGGTGAGGTATGGTTCTTCTTTCATTTTGCTACAAGTGGATATCCAATTTTGCCAGCACAATTTGTTAAAGAAGCTATCTCTCCCCCATTTAATGCGTTTTGGTCCTGTGTCAAAGACAATCCATTTGTAGATGGTTGAGTCTATTTCTGGGCTTTCAATTCTGTTCCATTGTCTCTCTGTCTGTCATTGTACCAGTACCATGCTTTTTTGACCACTGTGGCTGTAAAGTATGTTTTGAGATCCAGGAGTGTGAGACCTCCCACTTTTTTCTTCTTCTTCAGTAGTTCTCTGCTTATCTGAAGTCTCTTTCCTTCCCATATGAAGTTAGTACCTGGTTTTTCCATATCCTTAAAAAAATTTGTTGGCATCTGGTTGAGGATTACATTAAATATGTAAACTGCTTTGGGTAGTATTGACATTTTCACAATATTCAGTCTTCCTATCCATGAAAAAGACAGGTTCTTTCATTTATGTAGATCCCTTATAGTTTCTTGTAGTAGTATTCCTAGATATTTTATCTTTTGGTAGCTGTTGTAAATGGTATTGCTTTCCTAATTTCTTTTTCAGAGGTCTCTTTGTTGATGTAGAGGAATCCTACTGATTTTTGTATGTTGATCTTATATCCTGTCACTTTGCTGAACCTCTCTATTAGTTCCAGTACTTTATTTGCTGAGTCTCTTAGGTTTTCTATGTATAGGATCATGTCATCCACAAATAGAGATAGCTTTACTTCCTATTTACCAATTTGGATGGCTTTTATTTCTCTTTCTTGCCTTACAGCCTTGGCAAAGACTTCCAATGATGTGTTAAGTAGAATTGGTGATGTAGGACACCCTTCTCTGGTCCCCATTCATAAGGGGAATGCTTTGAGTCTTTCTCCATTAACAATGATGTTGGCCATTTGCTTTGCATATATGCCGTTTATTAAGTTGAGGATTTTCCCTTCTATTCCTATTATGCTGAGAGTTCTGAACAAGAACAGGTGTTCAATTTTATCAAATGCCATTTCTGCATCAATTGATAGGATCATATGGTTCTTTTGTTTTGTTTTGTTTATGTGGTTGATTATATTGATTGTTTTTCTGATGCTGAACCATCCTTGCATACCAGGTGTGAATTCCACTTGGCCAGGATGTGTTCTTTATTGATATGCTGTATGATTCTGTTGGCTAGGATCTTATTGAAGATTTTTGTGTCTATATTCATGAGGGATATTGGTCTGTAGTTTTACTTTTTAGTGGTGTTTTTCCCTGGTTTTTCTTTTCCCTGGTATCAGTATTATGCTTACCTCATAAAATGAGTTTTGGGAGGCGGGGCAAGATGGCGGACTAGGCAGAAGGATTGCACAGACCCTCTTCAACAAAGAAAAGGGAAACCAATTAACACAGACACAG
>NW_006921750.1:7144831-7145441 GCF_000298275.1 Orycteropus afer afer
TTTTTTTTTTTTTTTTTTTAATAGGTGCTTGTTTTATGTCCTAACATAGGATCTATTCTGGAGAATGATCCATGTGCACTGGAGAAGAATTGTGCTTTGTTGGGTGGAGTGCTCTGTATATATCTATTAAGTCAAATTGGTTGATTGTGTTGTTGAGTTCTTCAGTATCTCTGTTGAGCTTTTTTCTAGATTGTCTGTCTGTCCTTGAATGTGTGTGTTAAAGTCTCCCACTAGTACTGTAAAAGTTCTCTATTTTCCCTTTCAATTCGGTTAATATTTGCTTCACTTATTTTGAAGCACTTTTATTAGGAACTCTGGTGGTGCAGTGCCCAAGGCATTTGACTGCTAACCCATCAGCCAGTTCTCAGAATGAAGACTGGGCAATCAACTTCTATAGTGATATTGCCTTGGAAATCCAAGGAGGGGATGCTGAGTTCAGGTCCAACTCCATGGCAGTGAGGCTTTTTTTTTTCCATTGGATGTATAGATATTTATTATGGTAACGTCTTCTTGGTCAAGTGACCCTTTCAACATCATATTGTGTCCTTCTTTGTTCTTTATGCTGTTTTTCACCCCAAAGTCTATTTTATCAGAAATTAATATTGCCACT
>NW_006921750.1:7146251-7150613 GCF_000298275.1 Orycteropus afer afer
ATCAGAGCTTGGTCTAACTGTTTGATTATTATAAGTAATATTTCTTTTTTCCCAGACAGCTTTCAAAATTTTTTCTTTGTCTTTGGTTTTGGGAATGTCTTGATTTAACCTTCATATTTTATGGACACTTTGGCTTTCCATAGAATTCTTGGTTGGAAGTTCTTTTCCTTCAGTGTCTTATATATTCTGTCCCATTGCCTTCTTGCCTACATGGTTTCTGCTGAGTAATCAGAATTGATTCTAATTGTTCATCCATTGTAGGAGACATTTCTTTTTTCCTAGGCTGCTCACAAGATTCTTTCTTTGTCTTTGGTCTTTGGTTTTGGAGAGTTTGATTAATATATGTCTTGGTGATTTTCTCTTGGGATCTATCCCATTGAGATTCTTGGACAAATATCTTGTCTTCCTTCATGATATGGGGGAGACTTCTGTTAGCAAGTCTTCCACAATTTTCTCAGTGTATTTTATTTGCCTCTTCTTTTTCTGGTATTCCAATGAGGCATATATTGTTCTTTCATATCATTCCATATAACTCTTAGTAGGTTCTCTTTATTTATCTTAAATCTTTGTTTTGATTTTTCTTCATATAGGCTGGTATCAAGGAATTTATCTTCTAGTTGGGAAATGTATTCTTCAGCCAGTTCTAGCCTATTCTTCTGTGCTTCCACTGTGTGGTGTAATTCTGTAATTTTAGTATCATCTTCCAGATTTCTACCTGGTATTTTTGTATGAGTTCTGATTGTGTATTAATCTTGTTATTTTGTTCTTAAATGGTTTTCCTGGGTTCTTCCAGCTACTGTCTGTGTTCTCCTTGATTCTGTTTGATGTTTCCTTATGCTCTTGTAGAGCTCTATAAACATACCATCTAAATTCCTTCTTAGATAATTCTATTGTCTCCTCTTCCTCCAGGTTTAATGAGATTTTTTGTCCAGGATTTTATTTCTATAGTCATATCCTGTTTTTTTTTTATTTTTTGGGGGGCGGATGGGGTAACTGCTTGTTGTTTCCTAGGGAGCTCTGGTGGCATAGTGCCTAAGGCACTTGACTGTTAACAAAAAGTCTGGCAGTTCAAACCCATTAGCCCCTTCTTGGAAAGAAGGTTGAGCAATCTACTTCCATAGTGATGCTGCCTCAGAAACCCAAGAAATGGTCACTATGAGTCAGTTCCAACTTGACAGCAGAAAGTTTGGTTTAGTTTTTTGTTTCCTAGACATTTTGAAGTTGTTGTTTTTACTGTTAGTTATGTATTGATTTGTTTTGCCTTGATTTTATGTTTAAATATTTTTGCAAGTGTAGAGCTTGTGTATTTTATTTTATTTTATTTTATTTTATTTATTAATTCAGGTGTGCTGAGTTGCTCATCAGTGTTCTTTGTGTTAATGGAATTACTGTAGGGAATGTGGATGCACTTCTCTGTTCATCATGAAGGGGATATAGAGCAGGTATTGTGGTGGCTTAATGTGGTTCTTCTGTTGAGTGAGGCAGGGGAGAAGGGAAAAAAAAGTGGAAGAAAAGAAAAAGAAAAAAAAAATTAAAGCTCCAGTAGTAAGTCTCCACTTTACACATTTCTGTGGTTATTGCTGGTTCTGGGGTTTTGTTTTGAGTCTGCTTGGGACAGCTACCAATGATGAGATGTGTGTCCTCCCTTCTCCCTTTCTGCCCCCAACTCAGTAGCAACCTGAGTGAGAAGGGTTTCTGCTCTGTTTCTCAAAAATGTTGTCCGCTTACTTAGCTCATGTCCCAAGGTTACTGACAGAAGCTGCTTTTGGGGGTACACCAAGTCCCCGAAGCAGCTGTTGGCTCCCTAGTTTCCTGCCTTTCTTATTTCCTCCCTGGTTTTCTCTGGTATTGTTCACATAGTTTTCCACTTCTCCATCTGACCATTTCACGAGCCACTGGGCAAGTTCATTAATTTTTATTTTTCCCAGCTGTTTACCTTGCTTCTTATTTTTTATTTTTCTCATCCATTAAATCGGCCCTTCTCTAACGTAATAAGCTGCTGACAACCCCAGGATCCCTGCTTCAAACTGCAGCTAGTTTTTAAGGCATTAAGATGCTAGAGGGAACAAATGTGTGGGCTACACACATGACACCATCTTCCAGGAACCAATCTTTTGCTTTCTTCATGGATAATGTTCTTGATGTCATCCCACAATTCCTATGGTCTTCTGTCACTAGTTTTTAATGCCTCAAATCTATTCTTTATATGGTCTCTAAATTCAGGAGAGATATAATCCGTGTCATATTTTGGCTTTCGTGGACTTGTTGTAATTGTCTTCAGCTTCAACTTGAACTTGTACAGAAGCAGTTGAGGATCTGTTCCATAGTAAGTTCCTGCCCTTGTTTTGATTGAAGGTATTGAGCTTCTCTGTTGTCTCTTTTCACAGATATAGTTGATCTCATTCTTGTGTACTCCATCTGGTGAAGTCCACATGTATAGCTGGTATTTATGTTGTTGAAAAAAGGTATTCACAGTGAATAAGTCATTGTTTTTGCAAAATTCTATGATAAGATCTCCAGTGTTATTTCTAGCACCATGGCCATATTTTGCAACTGCTGATGATTCCTCTTTGTTTCCAGCTTGTGCATTCCAATCACTAGTAATAACTTACAATTCTTGATTGCATGTTTGATCAATTACAGACTCCAGAAGTTGGTAAAAATTTTCAATTTCCTCATCTTTGGCTTTGGTGGTTTTTCATAAATTTGAAACATAGTAGTTTTAGTTGGTCTTCCTTGTAGGTGTATGGATGTTATCTCTCACTGAAAGCTTTGCATTTCAGGATAGATCTTGAAACTTTCTTTGTGACAATAAACACCACATCATTCTTTAGTTTTTCACTCCCAGCATAATAGATCATTTGGTTGTCTGATTCAAAATGGCCAAGACCAGTCATTTTCAGCTCAGTGGTGCCTAGGATAGTAAGATTTATGTACTACATTTCATTTTTTTGACAACTTCCAATTTTCCTAGATTTATATTTTGTACATTCTATATTCTAATTATTAATGGATGTTTTCACCCATTTCTTTCTATTTTGAGTCATGCCACTTCATCCAATGGAGGTCCCAAAAGTTTTACTCCATCTACGACATTAAGCTCAACTCTGCTCTGAGGAGGCAGCTAGTCCCCAGTTGTATTTTGAGTGTCTTCTGACCTGAAGGGCTCATCTTCCATCACCATATCTGACAATGTTTCAGGACTATTCATAAAGTTTTCTACTAATATACTGAACAGTGTTTTCATGCTATTCATATGGTTTTCATTGGCCAATTCTTTGAGAAGTTGATGGCCATTTCATTCTTCTGAGTCTGTCTTAGTCTTGAAGCTCCAGTGAAATCTATCCACCATGAGTGACTCTGTTGGTATTTGAAGTAATATTTGAATACAAGTTAATATTATTATTATTCAAATTATTGTACCAACTGTTAAAGCCAATGATGTAGAAATTGAAGATTTTTACCAACTTCTGCAGTCTGAAATTGGCCAAACATGCAATCAGTATGTATTGATAATTATTGGTGATTAGAATGTGAAAGTTGGAAATAAAGAAGAATCATCCATAGTTGGAAAATATGGCATTCATGATGCAAATGATGCTGGAGATTGCATGATAGAATTTTCCAATACTGAGCACTTATTCTTTGTAGATAATTTTTTGAACAATGTAAATTGTGATTGTACACATGGACCTCACCATATGGAGTACATAAATTCAAATTGACTACATCTGTGGAAGAGGCAATGGAGAAGCACAAAGATGATCAGTCAAAATCAGGTCAGGAGCTGACTGTGAAATAGACCGTCAATTGTTCATATGCAAATTCAAGTTGTATCTAAGGAAAATTAAAATATGGCTACTAAAGCCAAAACAGAACCTTGATTATATCTCACTGGAATTTACAGACAATTTGAAAAACAGATTTGTTTGATGAATTGGTTACCAGTGACTGAACACCAGATGGTTGTGGGATGACATGAGAGAAAATCACAAATGAAGAAAGAAAATGGTCATTAAAAATAAAGAAAAGGAAGAAAAGATCAAAATGGATGTCAGAAGAGACTCTGAAACTTGCTTTGGAATGTGAAGTAGCTAAACTAAAGCAAATGGAAGAAATGTTGAAATAAAAATTAAAAAAAAAAAAAAACAGAAGATTTGAAAGGCAAGCTTAAGGAAACAAGGTAAATTATAATGAAATGTGCAAACACTTGTAATTAGAAAACCAAAAGCAAATAACACATTTGGCATTTCTTTTTTTTTTATATTATTATTAGGATTTGGGTGAAGATTTACAGAGTAAATTCACTTTTCATACAGCAGTTCACATATACATTGTCTCATGTCATTGACCAAAATTTAC
>NW_006921750.1:7151493-7158370 GCF_000298275.1 Orycteropus afer afer
CACTGACAACTCAGTACTGTATATGCAAAAGGGTTCATATTTGTTGTCTGTACTGCCCATGTAACTCTCTATGTCTTTCTCATCCTCAATGCTGACATTTGGCATTTCTTATGCTGAAAAAGACTAAAGAAAAAATTCAAACTTTGACTTTTAGTACTGAAGAACTGTATGAGCAAACTATTGAACAATGCAGGAAGCATCAAAATCATATGGAAGAAATACAGAGAATCACTCTATCAAAAATAATTTGTCATTGTCCAACTATTTCAGGAGGTAGCATATGATAAAGAGTCAATGGTATCGAAAGAAGACGTCCAAGCTGTACTGAAGGAAGTGGCACACAAACAAGACTCTAGGAATTGATGGACTACCCATTAAGATGTTTCAACAAGTGGATTCAGTGCTGGAGGAGCTTGCTCCTTTAAGGGAAGAAATTTGGAAAGAAATTACCTGGCCAACTGACTGGAGAGATTGTTATTGATGCCCATTCCAAAGAATGGTGATCCAACAGAATCTGGAAGTTATCAAACAAAATGATTACTACCACAGGCAAGTAAACCCTTGCTGAATATAATTAAAAAATTATTACATAACTTGGAACTCCCAGAAATGCAAACTGGATTCAGAAGTAGATGTGGAACGAGGGATGTCATTGTTGATATCAGATTGATCTTATCTGAAAGTAAAGAATACCAGAAAGACATTTACCTGTGTTTTATTGACTATGCAAAGGAATTCAACTCTGTCAATCATAAAAATTATGGGTAACTTTGTGAAGAATGGGAATTCCAGAACAGTTAATTGTTCTCATGAGGAACCTGTACATAGACCAAGAGGCTGTCATTTGAAGAGAACAAGAGGATACTGCATGGTTTAAAATCCGGAAAGGTCTACGTCAGGATTGTATACTCTCACGATACTTAATCGATCTGTATGGTGAGTAAATAATCAGAAAATCTGGACTATATTAAGAAGAATGCAACATCAAGATTTGTGGAAGAACCAATAACAACCTGAGATATGCAGATGACACAATCTTGCTTGCTGAAAGTGAAAATGACTTGAAACACTTACTGATGAAGATCAAAGTCTTCAGTTTGGATTATGCCTCAACATACAGAAGATCAAAATCCTCGCAACTCGACCAGTAAACAACATTATGATAAATAGAGAAAATATTGAAGTTGGCAGGGATTTCATTTTACTTGGGTTCAGAATCAATACCTGTGGAAACAGGAGTCAGGAAATCATATTGCACTGAAAAAATCTCTTGCAAATGACCTATTTAAAGTGGTAAAAAGCAAAAAAATGTCATATTGAAGACTAAGGTGCACCTGACTTAAGCCATGATATTTTCAATCACCTCATATGCATGTGAAAGCTGGACAATGAATAAGGAATACCAAAGAAGAGTTGTTGCCTTTGAATTATGGTGCTGGTGAAGAGTACAGAAAGTAATATGGACTTTCAGAAGAAGGAACAAATGTGTCCTAGGAGAAGTGCAGCCAGAATGTTCCTTCAAAGTGAGAATGGCTAGACTTTGTCTCACCTACTTAGGTCATGTTTTCCAAAGGGACCATTCCCTGAAGAAGTATATCATGCCTGGTAAAGTAGAGGGTCAGTGAAGAAAGGGAAGACTCTCAGTGAGGTGATTTTACACAGTGGCTGCAATTATGGGCTCACGCATAGAAAGGATTATAAGGATGACACTTGACCAGGTGGCGTTTTGTTTTGTTGTACATAGGGTCACTATGAGTTGGAGTTGACTTCATGGCACCTAACAACAACAATAACAGCAACACATCAGAGCACCTTGCAATATCCTTTTAGTTAGTGACTTCATGTGTGTCAGAAATAATTGTGCTTCATAGTTTTCAATGGTTGATTTTTAGAAATAGACTTCCATGTCATCCCCCACCCCCAACCAGACTTCTCTACTTAGACTTGCACTGCCAACCTTTCAGTTATCTATAGGTGCTTACAATGAGAAATAATTATGAGATTTCTTGAAACTTGACCATTTCCCCAATGTTTAATTTTTTTCACCCTTCACAATTACTGGAATGCAGCTGAATTCATCTTTTATAGAGAAACTTGGAAGGCATATGGTGATAAAGATTATATCAGTACCCTGTTTTCATATATCAAATCCTGAACTATTCCATTAACTGTGTCCTAGAGTTGTTGTAAAGAAGATAAATTATAGATGGTTTAGAGTTATGGGAGGGCATGGGCAGGAGCAGATGTTCTAGGGGCAGTAAAACACTAACCTCTTAATTCAAATCAGTATCTTCTGAACATCAGCAAGAACTCCTGGACAACTGACTGTCTAATACTTGGTAAATTTGCCTTCATCTTCATAAACTTGCTAAGTTTCTCATTTATCCTCATTTTTGCTATTAGAATCCTCTGTCGTTATTTGTGTTTTCTGAAGTTGTTTTTACATTTTGACTCAAACCACAGGCTGTTGCTCCTTATGCAATATTTAGTTTACATTTGTCCCTTATTAAGTTGGATTTGCTTCCTTAACTTTCTAGAAGCTAGCTTCCCTCGCTTTAAATGCTTATGATGTTAGTTAAAGACTGGTTATTGTTGTATGCTCTCAAGGCAATGAGTATGAGCCAAAGTCCTAGAGGGTGATAAATGAAGAAAAAGAAAAACAGGTATTTTGAAAGGTGATGGACTGTTTTACAAAGCATGATTTTTGAATTTAAAAAATGAATTTTAATATATTGCAGTTGTTGTTAGGTGCCATAGGATCAGCTCCACTCTTACTGAGTCTGTGACTATGCACAAAAGAACGAAACACTGCCTTGTTAAGCACCTTCTTCACAATCATATTAATCACAATTAATGTTGAGATGCTATTAATTTTGAGTATTGTCTTTTGACAAACTTACCATGTTAACTTAGTCATTGAACAAATGACTTACTTAACATGGTACCTGAGGATTTTTTTTTTTTTTTTTTTTTTAATAATATAGGTGAATTCACTTTGTTAGTTCTAAAGCCATACATAAGTTTTTTAAAAAAATTCTTCTCACCTGACAGAGGATAGGAAGGTGTGTGGTTGAACAATTAGTAGTTACTGTGAGTTTCTTGACACTATTTTTTAAATGATCAATTCCTTGTAAAAAATGAATGCAGAAGGAAATGGAACAATATATAAGAAATATATACTAAATATAGAAAACTAAATATATTAAAAGCAGCAGAGATGCATTTACTAACAGAATAATTGTAGAATGTTACCTTCAGCTTGCAGATGGATAATTAACATAGCAAATGATATTGCTTTTCAATTGTGTACTTTCTGATTAAAAAGGAATCAGATCTGTAGAGATCTGGTTCATGGACCAATGTCAAAATTTCCATTGGTTTTTTTGGTGCCATATTTATGTTTTAGGTAAAGCGAGGAGCTCTAATGGTGTAGTGCCTAAAGCATGTGACTGCTAACCAGAAGGCTAGTGGTTCAATCCCACCAGCCACTCCTCGGAAGGAAGGTTGCACAATCTACTTCCTTAGCGATACCACCTCAGAAACCCAAGGAGGGGTCACTATGAGTTGGATCCTACTTTGCAGCAATACATTGCATTACTGATTTTCTACTAGTCTCTTTGTGAAACAGCATGCAAATTTCTACACATTTAAAATAAGTTAATATCTGAAAGTGTATTTCACACTAAAATTAATTATCAGTGTTTCACAATTGCAAATTATGGCTGAGGAATAACCCAATTACCAAAATCCTGAGTTTTTTTAACTGGGATTTGATTATTTCAGTACTACTAGAAATTAATCTGTTCATATAAAAGGATCTGAAAAGGTCATGGGTATAGTTTTGAAAATTTATATAAATAATAATTTATTTCCTCTCAGTTTAATGACTTCATAATACAATTTTTACTTAAAAATATTTATTTTCTATTGAAATTTTTGTCAAGATGAAATTGCAGTCTTCCTTTTTTTTTTTTTTTTTTCAAGTTCAGTTGCAATTTTTTCATTCCCTGTCACTCTAAGGATACATGTTTGAAATCACCTTGCATTTTGTCAAAATATTTTGAAAGTGTTGCCAAAAAGCTGCCTTCCCTAATAAAGCAGCATATTCTGGTGAACTACTTGTTTTTCATAACTTCATGTTCTCTTTTTTTTTTTTCTGAGTGCTGGAAAATCATAACTTTCACTAGATTTAAGTTTCTTTTTTAAGTTTATCCTTCTCAAAATAACTTTATAGCACACTTTAAATAGCTTCTAGGTAATACTATTTGGAAGTAGATTTAGTTGAACACACTATGCTCCTTGAGAAATTTTATATTCCTACCAAGAATTTCATATATTTTTCTCTGTATTTATATGTGTATGTATATATGTTCACTAATTATGTACTTTTGATTTCTAGAAAATTAAACTTAGGGAAAAAATGATTATGAGAAAAATGTATCACCTAGAAAATCTTCAGCCTTACCTCACACTTTAAAAATTATGAAAACAAACAAACAAAAATATGACACTAACAGTGCATTATGATATTGAAACTAAGTGACATTTTCATGTATTAAAATCTATGGATTAACACTAAAGAACTCAATTTGTGGCCTATATATGCAGAGCCATTGGAAAGAGTATAGCCTATGCTGTAAGAATGCAAGATGATATTTCATCTATTCTCTATCCTATTCCTATATCCAGCAATAAACAATCCCTACAAAAGAGAAATGATAACAACTTTAACTCTGCTACAAGTGTGTGCCTGCATGAGGCAGCCAGATTGTTGCTTACCACTCCCACTGCCCCAGTAGCCTTGAGTTCACCTCGCTATATACATCATATGGGACCATGCACTCTAAAACAAATAAGCTAGAGAAGTGAAAATTGGCAGTAGCATATTGAATGCTACAAAACATAGTCTCTATCATAAAAATGTGTCTAAGGCCTTTGATTGCTAACCAGAAGGTTGGGAGTTCAAACCCACCAGCCACTCCTTGGAAGATTGGGCGATATACTTCTATAAAGATTTACCACCTCAGAAAACCAAAGGGGGTCGCTATGAGTTGGAATGCACTCTACAGCAGTGATTTTTTTTTAATCATAAAAAAAGTGACAAAATAGTCAAGACAGAGTAAGCTTCAGATACCACAAACAATTTTGTAACAGTTTCAGTAATTTATGTGTTTAAAACAGATTCATAAAGCCAGAGAACTAGACACTAAAAATAGGAGAGAGAGCCTCTCAGTTTAGTAGAGCCACATGTTGTGAAAATGAAAGCCTGTGTAGATAGTCAAACAGATGAATTTTTGCCCAGTCTCTAATTCCAGCCATGGGGCACCAGAGGGGCAACACTCACATGGAGGAAAAGCAGAACACACAGGAGTTTATAACTAAGGGTGTGGGGGAGGGGGTGGTTACTGGGAAGGGAGAGGAGGAGAGTGGGTTAGGGTTAGGGATGGTAATTGGGAAGTGAAACCAAATGTACACAAAATGTTGAATGTAAAACAAATTATATTCTATAAATTTGCACCTAAAGCATAATAATAATAATAATAAATGTAAATAAATTGTTGAATGGGAAACAAATTTGTTTTGTATACTTCCACTGAAACCACAATAAAATGTTCAAAAAAGAAAAAGAAAGAAAGAAAGCCTGTGTTGATGCAGAAGAAATGAGCTCATTGTTGGGGTAATTGACTTTCTCTGGATATGTAAATAAGAGGCCCTGGTGGCAAAATGGTTAAGCACTTTCTGAAAGGCTGCTATCTGAAACATCACTGCTGGAACCCACCACTAAAGATTACCAAAACAACTAAACAAAGCCCATTGCTACCGGATTACTAATAGCAAACTGGTAAAATAAATTAGAACTACCTTGTAGGGTTTCCAAAGCTATCATCTTTATGAAGCAGACTGTCACTTCTTTCTCTCATAGAGTGACTAGGTGGATGCAAACCAGTTGGCAGACCAGTGCTTAATCACTATACCACCAGGGCTCCTGCATTAAAGATTACAGCCTTGGGAACCCTATGGGGTAGTTCTACTCTGTCCTAAAGGGTCACTATGAATTAGAATAAAGGGGAATTGTCCAGCACCCAAGCAAACCATATAGAAAAGTGTAGTCCACTTATCATGTATCAAATGAAAGCATCTAGGTTTTCCCTCTCTTTCAACAGTAATTAACCTGATCAAAAAAATTAATATATTCATAAAATTCACCTTTTCACCCAATATATATTCTTCCAAGCATTCTTTTTCATGGAATATCTTTGGAAAAAGTGGAGACAAAAATGAAAAAAGGGGAATATAACATTGAAAGACACTCATCAAAAATGAAGAAAGACAAAGTGCAGATTAAGAGGGAATGGACTAAAATGAGAAAAAAAAAAGCAGGAACAGAAATAAGATTTTTGTTAAAGAAGTAGAATTTTTAATGAGAAGAATAAATAGAATAATATAGCACTTTTCTCAATTATTCTAACCGGATCACTTTTTAAAATTGTGATTTGAGTAAAGGTTTACAGAGCAAATTCACTTTCCATATAACAGCTTGCATACACTTTGTCCCATGATATTGACTACAATTTACCACAATGCAACAGCTCCCCTCCCACTTCTGCCCCATAGTTACTTCTTCCCTGTGTCATTCCCTCTATGCATTCCTGCTCCCTGAGCTGTATCCCTGTGCATACACAATGTTTCTATTCTCCAATGATTGTTCTCTCCAAGGAGTGTATCTAGCTAATATAAATGTTCAGCTCAATGCCTATCTTTTGTTTGGGTGGAAGCCACTGGAGTGGGTTTAATTCCAGACGTGAAGGGCACTTAGGGTCCATGGTCTCAGTGGTTCCATCAGGTTCTATCAGACCAGCAAACCTGGTCTCTCTCT
>NW_006921750.1:7158470-7171024 GCF_000298275.1 Orycteropus afer afer
TTTGTTCCACATTGTTCTCCCTCTCTATCCAGGTACTCCTATGTAGATCTCCCTTCAAGTGGTTGACAGTGGTAGCCAGGCACCATCTAGTTCTTCTGGTCTCATAGTTGTATAGTCTAAGGATAGCATGGTGTACCATTCACTTGGACTATTTGTTTCCATGCATCTTTTGTTTTCTTCATTCTTCTTTGCTTTGGATGAAGAGAGACCCATTGTTGCATATAGATGGCTGCTTGTAAGCTTTTCAGATCCTACTCACTACTCACCAAAGTAGGATGTGGAACAATGTTTTTGCATAGCATGTTATGCCAATTGAGATTGATGTCCTTGGGACCATGGTCCCAACTCCACAGGTCCTACTACTTGTTCCCTCTGGGTAGCTGTCTGTGGCCAAGAAGTGACTACAACCTTTTCCCTTGTCAGCTCTTCCATATACCAGAGGATTCTCACAGAACATAAAAACACACTTGTAGAAACATTGTCTATCAACCCTATACAAGGTCATGAGCACAATCTCCCCTGCATAGGCACACCTAATAGTTCAGCCTGTCCTCTCATCTGTCCACCTGTATATCAATGTTTGCCACTGACAATGCAGTACTGTATGTGCAAAAGGGTTCAGCTTTGTTGTCTGTACCTTCCATGTACCTCTCTATGTCTTTTTCCTCAAGGCCACCATGTTGATCACTCACATTTGCTACACTACCCTTCTCTTCACCCAAATCAATACTTATCTCCACCTATCTAAGAGTGTTCCTTCCTCTCCCCTCCCACCCCTGGTAACCAAAAAAGAAAAATTTCCTTCCATATATAAACCTTTCCTTGACCTTTTACAATAATGGCCTAATAAAATATTTGTCCTGTGATTGACTTATTTTAATCAGCATAATGTCCTCCAAGTTCATCCACATTATGCGCTGTTTTGCAGATTCTATGTTATTCTTTAGGGTTGCAAAATATTCCATTGTATGTGTGTACCATACTTTGATTTTCCATTCTTCTTTTGATAAGAACCAAGGTTGTTTCCATCTTTAGGCTATTGTAAAATGTGCTGCAATGAACATGGGTGTGCATATATCTGTTCTTCTCCTGGCTCTGGCTACTTTAGATTTATACCTAGTAAAGGAACGGCTGGGTGAAACGGTATTTCTAAATTCAACTATTTAAGGAATCACCATACTGCTTTCCACAGTGGTTGTACCATTGGACAGTCCAACCAGCAGTGTATGAGAGTCGCAATCTCTCAACATCCTTGCCAGCATTTGTGATTGTTGGTCTTGTTGAACTTTGATATTAGTGCTGGGGCAAAATGGCATCTCATTGTTGTTTTGATTTACATCTCTGAAATGGTTAATGATCATGAGCATTTCTTCAAATGTTTGTTTGGCCACCTTAATATGCTCTTTAGTGAAGTGTCTATTCATGTCTTCTGCCCATTTTAATTGGATTATTTGTCTTTTGTTGTTGAGGTGCTGCAGTTTTTTTATAAATTATACAGATAAGTCCCTTTTGAAATATGTCATTGCTGAATATTGTTTGCCAATCTGTAGGTTCTCTTTTGACTCTTTTGTATAAGTCTTTGGAAGCACATGAAAATTTATTTTTAGAAGGTCCCATTCATCTAGTTTCTCTTCTACTGTTTGTGAATTTTGGCTTATCCTTGATAGCCTATTTATGCCATATATTATGGCCCCTAAATTTGCCCTTAGTTTTTACTTGAGGAACTTTATAGTTTTAGGTTTTTCATTTAACTCTTTGATCCATCTGGAGTTAGTTTTTGTGTATGATGTAAGGTACAAATCTTGTTTCATTTTTTTGCAAATGCATATCCAGTTTTGCCAGCAGCATTTGTTAAACAGACAATCTCTTCCTCACTTAATGGATTTCAGCTCTTTGTCAAAGATAGCTGACCATAGGTCAATGGATCTATTTCTGGGTTCTCAATTCTATTCCATTGGTCTACGTGTCTGTCATTATACCAATACAAGGAAGTTTTGAGTACTGTGGCTGTACAGTAGGTTTGGAGATCTGGGAGTGTGAGACCTCCTACTTTGTTCTTCTTCAATAGTGCTCTCCTTATCTGAGGTCTCTTTCCTTTCCACAAAAAGTTAGTGACTGCTTTTTCCATATCTTTAAAGAATGTTGATGGGATCTGTATTGGGATTGCATTGACTGGATAGATAGCTTTGGGTAGAATTGAATTTTCACAATGTTCAATTTTCAGATCCACAAGCATGGCATGTTTTTCCATTTACATAGATCTCTTGTGGCTTCTTAAAGTAGTCTTTTCTAGTTTTCTTTGTACAAGTATTTTGTGTCCCTGGTAGGATTTATTCCCAAGTATTTTATTTTATTTTTTTTGGTAGCTATTGTAAATGGTGGGAGCTCTTGTGGCATAGTGCCTAAGGCATTTGACTGCTAACCAGAAGTCTGGCAGTTTAAATCTACCAGTCACTTCTTGGAAGGAAGATTGGGAAATCTACTTCTGTAATGATACTGCTTTGGAAACACAAGGAGGTGTTGCTATGAGTCAAAATTGACTTGACAGCAGTGTTTTTTTTTTTTGTTGTTGTTGTTGTTGTTGTTGGTTTTGAATATATGCCCTTTATTATTTTGAGGAATATCCCTTTTAATCCTATTTTGCTGAGAGTTTTGATCGGGAATGGGTTTTGGATTTTATCAAGTGCCTTTCCTGGATCACTTAATATGTTCATGTGGTTCTTTTCCTTTGTTGTATTTATGTGCTGGATGATGTTAATTGTTTTACTAATGTTGAACCATCCTTGTATACCTGATATGAACCTTACTTGATCATAACCAGTCATTTTTGAGGAGAGTGTTGTACAGTTTCCATGTGTTTTCTCTTTTTTCATTAATCTTCCTATTGTTGATTTCTAATTTGATAGCATTGTAGTCTGAGAAGATGCTTTGCACTATTTCAATGTTTTTAAATTTATTAAGCCTTGCTTTATGGCTTAACATATGGTCTATCATGGAGAAAGTTCCATGTGCTCTGTTGTTGGGTAAAGTGTTCTGTAGATGTCTATAAGGTCAAGTGGGTAGATTGTATTGTTTAGCTCTTCTGCATCTTTGTTGAGTTTCTTTCCAGTTGTTCTATCTTTCAAAGAAAGTGGTGTATTAAAGTCTCCCACTCCCACTGTGGAGTCATCTATTTGCTTCTCCAACTATTTTGAAATCTGATTTATGTATTTTAGAGCTCATTCATTGGTTCCACAGATACTTATTGTGGTTATATCTTCTTGTTTAATTGACCCTTTAATCATTATTTAATATCCTTCCTTGTCTCTTAGTAGTTTTTCTCTTAAAGTCAATTTTATCAGATATTAATATTGCCACTCCTGCTCTTTTTTGGTTGTCATTTGCTTGATATATGTTTTTCAAATCTTTGATTTTTAGATAGCATATTGATGGGTTATATATTCTTATCCCATCTTAAACTCTCTCTCTCTTGAGTGGTGCATGTAATCCATTGACATTTATTGTGATTATTGACAAGTATGAATTGATTGCTGTTATTTTATTATGTACTTTCTCATGGCATTTCTGATTTCTTTGTTCCATATATTTTTTTGTGCTGAGCTCATTATGTTTATGAGTCATTTTATCATTTTCTTTGTTGCTGTTGTTTAATATTTGCTAGATACTTGTGCATGTCCTCATTTTTATTATGATGGGAAGGTTTATCATTTTTCTTTGAGGTTACCCCATGATTTATAATTTTATCCCCAAGTTTAGAACAGTCCATTCTATCTTGCAACTCTCTTGACTTCCTCACCATTTAGAAGTTCTTTAACTACAGTACTTTCTCCCCCTTTTTAGTTTGTAGTTGTCCTCATTTGTCAAATTATGTCTCTGTTTCCCTGTTTACAATCTTATAAGCTTATTTTACTTTGGATACTTCCATAGTTGTGTTGGTCATCTTGTGTATTAATGATTGGTTGTTGTTTGCTATTATTGGTTCCTGTTAAAAAGACTCCTTTTAGTATCTCTTGTAAGGTTGCTCTAGTTTAACAAATTCCCTTAATTTCTGCTTCTCTGGACCATCATATATGAGGGACATTTTTTCCTGGTACGTATTTCTTGGTTGGAATTTTTTCTCTTACATGGTTTTATATACTCCCTCCCATTGCCTTCTTGTTTGCATGGTTTCTGCTGAGAAATCAGGGCTTATTCTTATTGGTGGCCCTTTGTAAGTAACTTTTCATTTTTCCTGTGCTGCTTTAGGATTCTTTCTTTGTCTTTGGTTTTGATGAGTTTGATGATGATATATATGTCTTGGTTACTTTCTTTTGGGTTCTCTTCTGCTTGGGGTTCATTGAACTTCCTGAATGGTTATATATCCATCTTTCATAATATCAGGGAAGTTCTCTTCCAGCAAATCTTGGACAATATTCTCAGTAGTTCTATTTTTCTCTTCCTGTTCTGGAATTCCAATGACACATAGGTTAGTCCTTTTGATGATGTCCCACACGAACCTTAGGCTTTCTTAATTTTGTTTTCTGATTGATCCGTTTCCAAAGAAGTATTCAAGTATTTGTCTTCAATCTCATTAATTTGGTCTTCTATTGATTTAATTCCACTCCTTTGGCTTTTCAATATGATACCTATTTCTGACAATTTAGTATTATTTTTTTGGATTTTTATCTGTAGATTTTGTACCATTTCTAATTTTTCTTTTATTTTGTAATTTTTTCTTGTATTTTCTTCTAAAAATTGTCTAGGGTTTTGTCTGTGTTTTCTTTAATTCTGTCAGTGTTTTCCTTGATCTTTCTCTCAATCCTTTGAAGATACCTAAATATAATTATTTTTTAATTCCTTCTCAGGGAGTTCTAATGCTGCTTTTTCCTCAGGGATATGTTCTGGGCCTGTATCCTTCTCTGTTGTTTCTACTGCTTTATCTTGCTTCTTTGTGTAGACTGAGATGGTCTGCTGTCTACGACACATTGTTGTATTGTTATCTCTGTTAACTGTTTGTGAAGAGCTGGTAAGGGTAAGCCAGACTCTTCTTGGTGGTCATTTATCATTGGCCAGTTTGTGGATGAGGAAGTGGTGGCTCTCACTCAGTAAGTGGAGCTGCAGGAGGCATGGGTGTAGTTGTGTCATATGGGCACTGTTGCTGTCTCCTACTCAATTAGACAAAAACAACAATCAAAAAACCATAAAAAAGTAAAATCAAGTGGAGCAAAACCACACTGTGTAAACAGTGTGAAGAATCACCAAAAAAAAAAAAAAAAAAAAAAAGAAAGAAAGAAAAAGAAGAAGAAGAAAAGAAAAAATAATAAATAACCAGATAATATCTTGGGAGAGGAAATTAAGAGAAAAAAGGCAGAGTAGGAGAATAATGAACAAATAACGGGAAAAATGAAAAAATGAAGAAAAAAAAAGAACAGATTTAACCATGAGAATGAAAAAAATAAGAACCACAAACAGGGAAGAAAGAAAAAGGTGAAAACAAGAATATGGGAAGGGAAGATTAAAAAATAATAATACAAAAGGAAAAAAGAATAATATTAATAATTTTGAAACAGACAAAAACAAACAAACTAAAATAGGGGGAAAAAAGTCCGGGCAGGGTGGGGCAGGGCACCCAGGTTCCAACCAAGTACACAGACTAAGGTGGAATTCCTGCTGGCCCAGAAGGTGGGTGGGAGTGAGGGATAGCTGCACCTCAGTTCACCAAAAGGATGTGGGGTCTAATAGTGAGTAACAGACTATCACACCTTTTCAGTCATCCGTGTCCTGAATGTCCTGTGATTCTCAGTAAGTGGAGCCTATTTTTAAGTCCCTGGAATTTGGGAGAACACTGTTGCTTTAAATATCCAAAATGGTCAAACCACTTCTAAACATTCAAAATGCCTGTACCCTCCTGACAGGCAAAAGTCCACAGCTCAGCCTGCCTTCCTCTTCGCTGCTTTCCCTTTTATTCACCAGCCACCAGTGCAGTCCTCCATGCAGTCCCTGACTAGCCAGGATGATTTTTAGGTTAATTCTTAAGTTCTAACACCACTCAGCAATATCAAAGCTCTCTGTGCCATCAGGATCACTGACAGATTTCAGGTCTGTATGTCTCCTTTTTGGGTGTTTTCTTGCAGATTCTTCTACTAGTTTGAGTTTAGTCCACTTCTATATCCTTCCCTTCAAAGCTCAGGGCTCCAGGATTATCTTCTGTCATGGTGTTAATCAGTTTCTCTTTTATTTTTTGAAGAGGATCTGTGCAGTCTGTCTACCTATTCCACCATCTTACCTCCCTCCTAACCAGATCACTTTTTGTTTCACTTATTGCTGATATTCTTCCAACAAGTTGTCCCTAAGTACCACTGTCTCCTAATGTCTAGGTAGGGTTTTGAGAACATCAATGTCATTTTATCAAGACTAAAAATCTCTGGTTCTTGCCATCATCCAAGGTGAGCAGGAGAATACCTTGTACTCTTGTGATCACCTTTCTCAGAGGGTTTACTTCAGCAGAATTATTGGGATCACAGTAATATTAGGGACTCTTTCTCTTTATACTACCATTCCTTTTCCAGAATATATGAACTGTTTGTGCAACAATCCCCTTTGACCTGCAGTCCTTGGTGCTTAATCTTCACCACATTTCCATATTTTTGTTTGTTTTTTCACATATAGTAATCTTCTATTACTACTACCCATGACTGTCAGTTTGTCATACTGTGATGACTTGCACATTGCTATGATGCTGGGAGCTTTGCCACTGGTATTAAAAATTTTGGCTGGATCATCCATGGTAGATGTGGTTGTTACATTTATATGTCAACTTGGCTGGGCCTGGCTGAGTGGCTGGGCAGCTGGATTTAGTATTCTCCATGATGAGACTGGTAATCAGCTCTATCGGGGAATCTACTTGGTGCAGCTGAGTAGCTGTCTTTAGGTATATCATCTGTTTCCCATATATAAGAAGCAGCTTTAGTAATGGTCTCTAGTTTATGGCATGCTTGGACCCTGCCTGTAGCTGAGTCATTGTTCAGTAGCTTGCCATACTCTGCCAACCTTGGAACTTTCAACAGAATTGAATTAATGTCCTGCCTTGTGATTTGGTAATATCAGAATCGTGCCTTTTTACTTGTCAACCTTGGTCTTGACAGCCTCAGCAGCCAGTATCTGCCTGAGTAAAGAAAGTCTCTAGCTTCAGTGGGCCTGGAACTGGAGGCAGAGCTGAACTCCAAGGTTGAGGGGCTTTCACCCAGCCCCTGGAGCCTGGTACTTTGAACTTGGACTTAAAGCCTCAAAATTGTAAGCATAAACTCCTGTTTGTTAAGGCCATCCCATTTGTGGTATAGTCTTGTCAGAGCAGCACTAGGTAACTAGAACAGTAGATCAGTTTAAGTGGATATTTCAGACTAAGGCAGACTCGGAAGAAAAGGCTGGGTATCTACTTACAAAAATTAGCCAATGAAAATGCTATGGATCACAACAGAATATTATTTGATCTAGTGCTGCAGGATGACACCCCTAGGTTAGAAGGCAACAATGGACTGAAGTGTGCTGACAATTATGAACATGAAGCAGGGCAGAAAATAAAACAAAAAACAAATCTCACAGACGTCAAGTGGGATCCAACTCATAGTGACCTCTCTCTGGGTTTCTGATGCAGTATCACTACAGAAGTAGATTATCCAGACTTTCTATCAAGGAGTGGCTGGTGGATTTGAACTGCCAGTCTTATGGCTAGCAGTCAAATGCCTTAGGCACTACACCACCAGAGCTAGTAATTTTTCTGCATTTAAAGTTGCCATGATTTGAAGACTACTGTATGTTAACTATTACCAATAGCAATGTTTTTCTCTCAAAAGAGTTCATATATTACCCTTCAATCTGTACCACTCTAGGAACTCCAAGTCATAGATCAGGTTCAAATATGACCCACAAGAATACAGACCTTATTGAAAATCAAGGATGATTTAGACAACAATTTCAGTGTCTCTAAATATTCCATGCTCATAAAATCCTGCACCACCCAGGATACATAAATGTCTATGGGAATATGTAATAGCTAATTTCATGCAGCAACTTAACAGACATAACTCAGATGTAGCCAAAATATTTATTATATGTATTCTTAAAATTTGCATGCACATTATATGCATGATACTTTTTTAGTTATGTGCATGTTTGTGTATATTTAGAAGACCTGATGGCACAATGGTTAAGTGCTTGGCTACTAACTGAAACATGGGGAATTTGAGCTCACCAGTGGCTCCATGGAAGAAAAGATATGGCAATTTGCTCTCATAATGATTACAGTTCTAGTAAGTTCTGTAAATTCACTAGGAGTAATAATTGTATCAATGGCAAACAACAACAACAATGTACATTCAATAATTATATTTTTATTTATGGAGTTCTCGTAAGAAGCCAGAATAGGCAGAAAGACTGCACAGACCATCTTCAATAAGGAAAAGGGGAACCAATAACAAGCTAAGAAGATAACCCTGGACCTCTGAACTTTGAATGGAAGGATATAAAAGTAGACTAAACTCCAACTAACAGAAGAGTTTGCATGAAAATATCAAAAAAGGAGACATACGGACCTACAGTCTGGCAGCAATCCTGAAGACACAGACAGCTTGGATATTACCTAGTGGTGTTAGGACCAAAGAAATAACCTAAAAATCAGCCCTGCTAGTGAGGAACGGCATGGAAGACTGCTCTGCTGGCTGGTGAATAAAAGGGGAAACAGTGAAGAGGAAGGTGGGCTCAGCTGTGGACTTTTGCCTGTCCCAAGAACACAGATATTTTGAATGCTTACAAGTAGTTTGACCATTTTGGATATTTAAAGTGGCAGCATTCTCCCAGATTCCAGGGACTTAAGAACTGGCTCCACATGCCAGGCAGGAACCACAAGGACATTCTGGAAGCCGACTACTGGAAAAGTGCGATATTCCCCTTGTTACTCTTACATCCTGTGACCTCTTGATGAATGGAGGTGTGGCCATCCGTCACTCCCACCCACCTTCTAGGCCAGCAGGAATTGCATCCCAGTCTGTGTGCAAAGGTTGGAGTCTGGATGCCCTACCCATCCTGCACTGATTTATTTATTTATTTATTTAGTTTGTTTGCTTTTGTCTGTTTTTAAATTACTATTATTATTATTACTTTTGTCTTTTTTTATTATAATTCTTTATTCTTCCCTTCCCAGGTTCTAGTGTTCAGTTTCTTATTCGTTTCCCTGTTCCTGGTTCCAATTTATTTTCTTTCTTGTGGTTAACTCTGTTCCTTGCTTTTCTTTTTGCATTTTTCCCATTTCTATTCTTCATAATTCTCCTTCTCTACCTTTTTTGTCTTACTGCTCTTTTATCATGTATTGTGGTGTTTTATTTTATTTTATTTTTCCCTTTGTTTTAAATTATGTTCCTGTGTGATTACACAATGTGTTTATTGTCCATTGGCTTTTACTTCTTTGATGGTTATTCAATTTAAATTTTTGTCTGACTGAGTGGGAGCCAGCAACAGTCCCCATACAACACAACTATACCCACACCTCTTGCAGCTTCACTTAAAGTGTGAGAATCACCATTTCCTTCTCCACCAATAGAACAATGATAAACAACCACCAAGAAGAGCCTGACTCACCCTTGGCTGCTCTTCACAAACAGTTAACAAAGATATAAATACAACAACATCCCAATGTCTCAGAAACAACAGACCATCACAGTCCACACAAAGAAGCAAGATAAAGTGGTAGAAACAAGGGAGCAGGATACAGACCCAGAACACATCCTTAATAAAGAGGCAGCATTGGAACTCCCTGATAAGGAATTAAAAAAATTATATTTAGGTATCATCAAAGGATTAGAAGACAGACTAAGGAAAACACAGACAAAACTCTAGAAGAAATTTGGAAGAAAATACAAGAACAAAATGACAAAATAAATGAAAAATTACAAATGTTTCAAAATCTACAGATAGAGATCCAGAACATTAATACTAAATTGTCAGAAATAGATAACACATTGAAAGGGCAAAAGACTAGAATTGATGCAATGGAAGACAGAATTAATGAGATTGAAGAGTAATACCTGAATACTTCCTTGGAAAGGGATCAATCAGAAAAATAGATCAAGACAAAATGATGAAAGCCTAAGGTTCATGTAGGACACAATCAAAAGGAATAACCTATGTATCATTGGAATTTCAGAGCAGGAAGAGAAAAATAAAACCACTGAAAAAATTGTCCAAGATTTGTTGGAAGAGAACTTCCCTGATCTGATGAAAGATGAGAATATATCCATTCAGGAAGTCCAACAAACCCCAAACAAGATAGACCCCAAAAGAAAATCACAAAGACATATCATCAACCAACTCATCAAAACCAAAGACAAAGACAGAATCCTGAAAGCAGCATGGGAAAAACAAACAAACAAACAATGGACAACCAGCAAGAATAAGCAGAAGCCATGCAAAGCAAGAAGGCAATGAGATGGTACATATAAAACCCTGAAAGGGAAAACTTTTCAACCAAGAATTATATACCTGGGAAAATTCTTTCTCAAAAATGATGGTGAAATTAGGAGATATCCAGATAAGCAGAAACTGAGGGGATTTGTTAAAACCAGACAAACCTTACAAGAGTTAGTAAAGGGAGACCTTTGAACAGAGAACCAAAAATAGCAAACAACCACCAACCATTAATACACAAGATGGCATAACCCAGAGACCACAGTTATGGACATATCCAAAGTAAAATAACCTTACAAGATTTTAAACAGGGAATCAGAGATATCAATTGGCAAGAGAGTACAACTACAAAACAAAAAGAGGGAAAATATTGTGTAGTTACAGGACTTCTAACTGGTAAGAAAGTCAAGAGAGTTACAAGATAGAATGGACTGTTCTAAACTCGGGGACAAAATTATAAATCACAGGGTAACCTCAAAGAACAATGATAAAACTTCACATCACAATAAAAAAGAAAACAAGCACAAATATTCAGCAAATACTAAAACAACAGCAGCAAATAAAATGATGACATGATTCATAAACATAATGAGCTCAGCACATAATATGGAACAAAGAAACACCATGAAAAAAAAAATAACAAAATGACAGCAACCAATTCATACTGGTCGATAATTACACTGAATTTTATAATAAATGCACCACTCAAGAGACATAGAGTTGCAGATTTTATAAGAAAACAAAACCCATCAATATGCTGTCTAAAAGAGACACACTTTAGAGACAGAGACAAAAATAGACTAAAAATCAAATGTTGGAAAAAATTTATCAAGCAAATGTCAACAGTGAAAGAGCAGGAGTGGTAATATTAATTTCTGATCAAACTGACTTTAAGACAAAAATCACCATATGAGACAAGGAAAGGCATTATATAATGATTAAAGTATCAATTGAACAGAAGAAATAACCATAATAAATATCTATGGACCCAATGAAAGAGCCCCAAAATACATAAATCAGACTTTTAAAGAGTTGAAAAGGCAACTATATGAGTCTACAGTCATAGTAGGAAACTTTAATACACCACTTTCAATGAAAGATAAAACAACTGGAAAGAAACTCACCAAAAATGCAGAAGAGCTAAATAATACAATTCACCAACTTGACCTTATAGACATCTACAGAGCACTTTACCCAAGAAAAGTTCCATATCCAGTGCACATGGAATATTTTCCATGATATGTTAGGCCACAGAGTAAGCATTAATAAATTTAAAAACAATGATAGACTGCAAAGCATCTTCTCAGATAATAATGCTATTAGACTAGGAATCAACAATAGGAAGATCAACAGAACAAGAATAAAAACTTGGAAACAGAACAACACCCTCCTTAAGAAAGAAGAGAAGAAATAAAAACTGAAATTCAAAAATTCCTTGAATCAAATGAGAATGAAAACACAATGTACCAAAAATCTTTGGGACACAGCAAAAGCAGTAATCAGAGGTCAATATATAACAATAAATGTACCCATCAAAAAAGAAGAAAGAGCCAAAATCAACACTTTAAATCAACATCTCCAACAATTAGAAAAAGAACAGCAAGAAAAGCCGACAGTCACCAGAAGAAAGGAAATAATCAAGATTCGAGCAGAAATCAATGAAACCGAAAACAGAAAGACAATAGAAAAAATCAACAAGACCAGAAGTTGTTTTTTTTGAAAATATCACTAAAATTTACAAACTACTGGCAAATTTAACAAAGCAAAAGAGGGAGAGAATACAAATAACACAAAGAAGAATTGTAATGTGTGACATCACAACAGAACCAACTGAAATAAAAAGGATAATATCAGAATACTATGGAGAACTGTACTCCAACATATTTGACAATATGGAAGAAATGGACAGATTTCTAGAAACATACCACTTACATCAACTAACACAGACTGATGTGGAAAAATTGAACAGATCCATCACAAAAGATATCACTACGGAAGTAGGATTGCCCAACCTTCCAAGATTGGGCAATCCTACTTCCGTAGTGATACTGCCTCGGAAACCCAAGGAGGGGTCTCTATGAGTTGGGTTTGACTCGACGGCACATGACAACAACAAC
>NW_006921750.1:7172271-7204572 GCF_000298275.1 Orycteropus afer afer
AAAAAAAAAAAAAAAAACTATTCCAAGAAAATATAAGAGGTCTACATAAATGGAAGAACATATCATGGTCATGGATAGGAAGATTGAATATAGTGATAATGTCAATTCTACCCAACACAATATATACATTCAATGCAATCCCAATCGAGATACCATCAACATTTTTTAAGGATGTGGAAAGACCAATCACTAACTTTATATGGAAAGGAAAGAGACCTCAGATAAAGCAAAGCACTATTGAAGAAGAAGAACAAAGTATGAGGTCTCACACTGCCAGATCTAAAATCCTATTGTACAGCCACAGTAGTCAAAACTGCCTGGTATTGGTACAATGACAGACACATAGACCCATGGAATAGAATTGAGAACCCAGTAATAGATCCATCAACCTATGGTCAGCTATCTTTGAGAAAGGGCCGAAATCCATTAGGTGGGGAATACATTGTCTGTTTATCAAATGGTGCTGATAAACTGGATATCTATTTGCAGAAAAATTAAACAAAATCTGTACCTAACACCATACACTAAAACTAACTCCAAAGGAATCAAAGACTTAAATGTGAAACCTAAAACTATAAAGTTCCTCAAGGAAAAACTAAGGGCAAATTTAGGGGTCCTGATATATGGCATAAATAGACTTCAAGTATAACCCAAAATGCACGAACTACAGAAAAGAAACTAGATGAATGGGACCTTCTAAAAATTAAATTTTTATCTGCTTCCAAAGACTTCCCTAAAACAGTCAAAAGAGAACCTACATATGGGGGGGGGGATTGGCAATGACATATCTGAGCAGGGACTTATCTCTGGAGTTTATAAGAAAACTTCAACATCTCAATAACAAAAAAATAAATAAGCCAATTCAAAAATGGGCAGAAGACATGAATATACTTCACCAAGGAGGATATTCAGGTGGCCAACAAACATATGAAGAAATTCTCATGATCAATAGTCACCAGAGAGATGCAATTCAAAACAACAATGAGATAATGTTCTGGTTACCTAGTGCCACTCTGATAGAAACATGCCAAAATGGGATGGCCTTAACAACCAGGAGTTTATTTTTACAATTTGGAGACTTTAAGTCCAAGTTCAAGGTGCCAGGCTCTAGGGGCTAGGTGAAAGCCCCTCGACCTTGGGGTCCAGCTGTGTCTCCTGCCCCCAGCCCACGGAAGCTAGAGGCTTTTCTTCACTCAGACAGCCACTGGCTGCTGAGGCTGAGAAGCCCCAAGGTTGATAAGTAAAAAGGCACAATCCCAATGTTACCCAACCACATGGCAGGCCATTAATTTAAGTACATTGTAAGTCCCAAGGTTGGCAGAGAATGGCAGGCTGCTGAGCAACGACACAGCTACATGCAAGGTCCAAGCGTGCCATAGGCTAGAGACCATTCTCAAAACTTCTACTCATATATAGGAAGCAGACCACATACCTAAAGGCAGCTACTGAGCTACTCACAGTAGATTCCACCATGGAGCTGATTACCAGGCACATCATGGGGAATACTACATCCAGCTGCCCAGCCACTCAACCAGGCCCGGCCAAGTTGGCACACAAACATAACCACCACAGATACCATCTTGCCCCAGCATAATAGCAAAGTTCAACAGGACAGAAAACAGCAAATTCTGGCATGGTTGCAGAGAGATTGGGACTCTCATACACTGCTGGTGAGACTGTAAAATGGTATAACCACTGTGAAAAGCAGTGTGGCGATTCCTTCAAAAGTTGGATTTTACCCAGTCATTCCGTTACTAAGTATACATCCTAGAGAAGTGGGAGCCATGACAAGAACAGACATATGCACACCCATGTGCATCATAGCACTATACTATGCAAAAAGTTGGAAACAATTTGGGTGTCCATCACCTGAGGAATAGATACCCAAACTATGGTACATACATACAATGGGGTACTGTTGTTGTTGTTGTTGTTGTTATGTGCTGTCGAATTGGACCCGACTTATAGTGACCCCTCCTTGGGTTTCCGAGGCAGTATCACTATGGAAGTAGATTGCGCAACCTTCCTTCCGAGGAGTGGCTAGTGGATTTGAACCGCCAGCCTTCTAGTTAACACTCAAGTGCCTTATGCACTATACTACCAGAGCTCCCAATGGGGTGCTATCCAACCCTAAAGGATAACCTAGAATCTGCAAAGCATTGCATAATGTGGATGAACTTGGAGGACATTATGCTGACTGAAATAAGTCAATAACAGAAAGACAAATATTGTATTAGACCATTATTGTAAAAATCAAGGAAAGGTTTATATATGGGAGGAAATTTTCTTTGTTGGTTACCAGGGGTAGGAGGGTAGGATAGGGAACATTATTAGATAAGTAGAGATAAGTATTGATTTGGGTGAAGAGAAGGGCAATGTAATGAATGTGAGTGATCAATATGGTGGTATTAAGGGAGAGGAAGACATAGAGAGGTACATGAGAGGTAGAGACAACAAAAATGAACTGTTTTGCACATACAGTATTGTGTAGTCAGTGAAGGCAAACATGGGTATATGAGTGGATAGATGTGTGGACAGGCTGAATTATTAGGTATATCTATGCAGCAGGCAGTGTATCCAAGACCATGTGTAGGGTTGGTAGACAATGGCTCTACAAGTGCATTGATATGTTCTGTAAGAATTCCCAGGTGTATAGCAGAGCTGACAAGGGACAACTTTGTAGCCACTTCTTGGTCACATCCAGCTACCCAGAGGGAGCGAGTACTTGAACCTGTAGGCTTGGGACCATAGTTGAAGGGGACATCAAGCTCAATTGGCATAACATACTACACAAAATATTGTTCCACCTCCTACATTGACAAGTACTTACTGGGATCTTAAAAGCTTGCAAGCAGTCATCTACATGCAATGATGGGTCTCTCCTTGTCCAGAGCAAAGAAGAATGAAGTAAACCAAATATTTATGAAAACAATTAGTCCAAGTGACTGGTACACCATGCAATCCTCAGCCTATATGACTATGAGACCAGTAGAACTAGATGGTGCCCAGCTACCACTGTCAACCACTTGGAGGGTGATGTATGTGGGAGATCTTGGATAGAGAGGGAGAACAATGTGGAACAAAACTCAAAATCATTTGGAGGCAAAAAAAAAAAAGAAGGTGGGGACCAGGTTTGCTGGTCCAATAGAGCCTGGTGAAACCACTGAGACTATGGCCCTTAGCTGCCCTTCATGTCTAGAACTGAACCCACACCTGTGGTTTCCATCCAAACAAAAGACAGGCATATGAGTTGAACATTTACCTGAGGTAGATACACTCCATGGAGAGAACAATCATGGGAGAAAGAAGGGCTGTTTATGCACAGGGAGACAGCTCTGGGGGCAGGAGTGAATGAAGGGTTGGACACAGGGAAGAGTTAACTATCAGGAGGAAGTGGAGGGGAGCTTTTGCATTGGGGTAAATTCTAGTCAATGTCATGAGACAAAGTGTATGTGAACTGCTATATGGAAAGTGAATTTGCTCTATAAACTTTCACCCAAATCATATATGTATATTTATTTATTTCCATACTTTCTATGATGTTTAGTATTTATTAAAAGAAAAATAAAATAATAACTAAATATTCCCCATATAAGAGAACATTCCTGGTTTTAACTGTAAAATTTTAACTATTTTCCCCCTTTATTTCCAAATTTAATTTTGAGTCTGTCTTCTGTTTGCTCAAGTCTCCCCAAAACTGAGGAAGATAATATTGTCTTTTTTCCCCAAACGTGGTGCAGAAACAGAGATAGTGTTAAAAGGTGAAATAATAGTTAAGAGTAATCCTTCAAACAGATTTATTATACATGGAGTTAGGGAGAGCACACTGATCCTACAAACTCTAAAATCCTGTGGGACCTGAGAGGAAGAGAAAGTTTTGGCTGCCAGTTATGAATATGAATACAGGTTGTGTCCAAGGCATTGGAGAAAATCTCATTCATTGTATCTGTAACCTAACAATTTTTATTTCCATTCTCTGTCTTTTGTTGTTCAGCTCTGCTTCTTGCCCTACCCCTTATGACTCATTCCTCAGAAACCAGTGCTTCTCACTGTCAGTTCCTTCATGAGTTCATGTACGCAAACAGAAAGCCCACATTGTATTCTGGCATGTATGCTAGTAATTCATAGACTATAGGTTGCATAAGAAAAATTAATGCAATATTAGACTAAAAAAGCTGTCTTAAGTTTTAAAAGGTGTTATATGTGTGTGAGAGTAAGGTGAACTATCTCATTTTCTATGCCAGTAAATTTTAAATTTCTTGAAGATCCAGAACTGTCTTTAAAGGATTGTGTGATAGAATGTGAAAAATATCAAAGCTCTAGGTGACTGCTAACCAGAAGGCTGGCGGTTCAAACCCACCAGCCACTCCTCGGAAGGAAGGTTGGGCAATCCTACTTCCATAGTGATACTGCCTGGGAAACCCAAGGAGGGGTCGCTATGAGTCGGGGCCGACTCGACGGCAAATAACAACAACAACAACAGGTGAGAAACACTTCAGCTAATGGTAATGAAAGACATTGAATTGGAGAAAGGTGATTCTAGCTATTAGCTCAAGGTGGTTAGACATTATGTTTTTTCTTTTTTTTTTTTTCAAATTACCCCAATTATGTTTTTGTTTTTTTTAAGAGATTGTTTTACATTCAAAGTTACATGTACATTTAACTTCATTCCCCATTTACCATGTCCAACCCTAACCCAGTCTCCTCCCCTCCCTACCCTGTAACCTTTCCCTGTGCCCCTCATATTTATACACTCCTGTTTGTCCTGCATTTCCTCAATTTGAATGTTGGTCTTCTGGTGTCCTGTAGTCTATTGCTCTAACAGATATATTACTGTAACATATATATGGGTGCATCATCCTGGGTTGCGCGGTCTGCATGTACATCTTGTTAACTATTGGGTTGAAAGCCAGCCCCTGAGGGTGTGTTTTATTCCAGGCACAGAATGTATTCCAGGGCCATAGTATTGGGGGTCTCACCAGATTTCATCTGACCAGTAATTCTGGTCATAATTGAGTTTTTGTATTTTGTTCCATGTTTTCCCTCACATCCTGTCCAGGATCTCCAGTTTTGATCTTTCCTTGAGTGGTTGACATTGGTAGCTGGTAGTTCTTCTGGTCTCAAGGGCCATTGTGTCCTATTACATTTTAATGTTTTCTGGGAATGTGTTGTACTCTTCATTTATCAGTATCATTTAATATTCACAACAATAATTTATGGGAAGTATATTTATCCTTATTTTACAGGTAATGGAGCTAAGTCTTGTCAAATTTGTTATTTGAATAAAGTGTGCCAGCTGACAAAGAACACTGTTGGAATTTCAATTCAGGTCCATATGCCTATCTTATGTCCAAACTCTCTATCACTAACATATTTTCTAGGCACATGGAGACCAGTATGGATTCTGTCATTGTCTATGAGTGGGAAAAAAAGAAGTACTGATTTTGTGGCAGTGAGGAGAAAAGGGAAGAACTGATTCAAGGACTATTTTCTAGCTAGACCCACAGGATTTTATGATTCATATGCTGAGTGCAGTCTATACTAAATAGGGGGCTTCTGGATTTAGGAAACAAGTAAATCATGGAAATTTTTACCAAGCTAAGAATAACAGGAGAAATAGTCTGACAAACTATTACAGATTTGTTTTGAGAAGTGGAAAATCCATCTGTGGTATTCAGGTAGGAAATGAGTAAGTAGTAGTAGTATATATTCTAGAATCACTGACACGTAGTTATAAATTGTAGTTATAAATTGAAACCATTGGGGAGGAGGCAATTGCTCAAGAGTGAGGAACAGTGATAATAGAAAAGGATAAGTGAGGAAATTTTAATCAGTAACAATATTTGGTTGAATTAATCATGTTGGTTCAAATGAGTTGTATTGTTAGCTATAAAAACTGTCATAGGTCTCATACAAAGAAATGTGATTAGATTTGCCATTGTGCTAAAGGCAAAGTATTCCAAAAAACATTGGTACTTATATCAAATTATAAACTTGCCTATTATTTACTCATGTCAGCTAGGAATTTCTTACCTTGCCTAATTAAAGTTACTTAAATCTGACATGTGTTAAGAGTGAGAGAAAATTTTTGAATGTAGAGGCCATGGATGGGAAAACACCTTAATAAAAGTGATGATGAAACATGAAGCAGAGGACATATAAGAACCCAGAGTCAGGAAGTCTGGTATCTACTGGATAATTTGAATCGGAATTCAGCTTATTTAAATTATTGAGTGGAGCTCTGGTAGCATAGTGCTTAAGATATTTGACTGCTAACCAAAAGGCTGTGGTTCAAACCCACCAGCCACTCCTCAGAAGGAAGTTTGTGTAATCTACTTCCACAGGAATACTTCCTCAGAAACCCAAGGAAGTATCCCTATGAGTCATATCTGACTCGATGTCAGTGAGTTTGGTTTTGTTTTTTTAAGAAAAATATCTATTTTCCCAATCCTAACAAAAACCAGGGAGCTCTGGTAGCATAGTGCCTAAGGCACTTGACTGCTAATCAGAAGTCTGGTGGTTCAAACCCACCACCCACTCCTGGAAAGAAAGATTGGGCAATCTACTTCCATAGTGACACTGCCTCGGAAACCCAAGGAGGGGTCACAATGAGTCGGGTCTGACTCGATGGCACATAACAACAACAACAAGCAAAAACCAAGGCCATATTTTCCAAAAACTGATGATACTTCTTTGTTTCCAACTTGAGCATTTCAATCACCAGTAATAATCAATTTTAAACTGATTGTGTGTTTGGTCAAATTCAAACGGCAAAAGTTGGTAGAAATCTCAATTTCCTCCTCTTTGGCTTTGGTGGTTGGTGTGCAAATTTGAATCACAGTAGTATTAACTGGTTTTCATTGTAGGTGTATGGATGTTATTTGATCACTGACAGCATTGTACTTCAGGACAGATCTTGAAACATTCTTTGTGGCAGTGAATGTTACACCATTCCTCCTCAATTTATCATTCCTGGCATAGAAGATCATATGATTGTCTGTTTCAAAATGGAAAAAAGCCATCCATTTCAGCTAATTAATGCCTAGGGTATCAATCTTTATGCATTCAATTTTGTTTTTGACAACTTTTAATTTTCCTAGATTTATATTTTGTACACTCCTTGTTCCAATTATTAATGGATATTTGCAGCTGTTTCTTCCTATTTTGAGTCATGCCTCATCAGCAAATGAAGGTTCCAAAAGCTTTACTCCATCCACATCATTAATGATGACTCTACTTTGAGGAGGCAGTTCTTCCCCAATCGTGTTTTGAGTGCTCTACAAACTGAGAGGCTCAACTTCTGACACTATATCAGACAAAGTTTCAAGGCTGTTCATAATGTTTTCCAGTACGATATCAGAGAGTGTTTCACTGTTGTTCATAAGGATTTCACTGGCCAATTATTGGAGAATGGATGGCCCTTCCTTCTTCCCAGTCTGTCTAAGTCTGGAAGCTCTTTTGAAAACCTGTCCAACATAGGTGACCCTGTTAGTATTCAAAATACCAGTGGCATAGCTTCCAGTCTTAAAGCAACATTCAAGCCACCACAGTTTGACATACTGACTGATGAGTGATGTCATCAGTGCTACACATGACACTGGAGATTGCATGATATAATTTTGCAAGACCAATGGTTTATTCTTTGCAAATACCATTTTTCAACAACCAAAACAATGGCTATACATGTGGATGTCACTATATAGAATATATAATGGTCAGATTGACTACATCTGTAGAAAGAAGTGGTGCAGAAGCTCAATATCTACAACCAAAACAAGGTTAGGAGCTAACTGTAGAACAGACCATCAGCTGCTCATATGCAAGTTCAAGTTAAAGCTGAAGACAATTTTAAAAGTCCATTGGAGCCAAAATATGACCTTGATTATACCCCCCCTTGATTTAGAGACCATCTAAAGAATATATTTGATGCATTGAACATCAATGACCAAAACCAGATGAATTGTGAGATGATATCAAGATCATCCATGAAGAATGCAAAAAGAGAGGAAAGGAAGAAAAGACCAAAATGGATGTCAGATGAGACTCTGGAACTTGCTTTGAATGGAGAGTAGCTAAAACAAATGGAATAAATGTAAGATAAATGAGCTGAATGAAAGATTTCAGAGTGTGCTGAGAAGGCAAAGTCAATTATTATAATGTATAATGAAATATGCAAGACCTGGACTTAGGAAACCAAAAAAGAAGAGCATATTCAGAATTTCTCAACTTAAGAAAAAATACTAACCTCAAGTTGCAATATTGAAAGATTCAATGGGCAAAATATTGACTGATGCAAGAAACAAGAAAAGAAGAAGGAAGGAATACAAAGAGTCACTGTACGAAAAAGAATTGATTGATGTTCATCCATTTCAGGAGGTGGCATATGATCAAGAACCAATGGTACTGAAGGAAGAAGTTGAAGCTATGCTGAATGAATTGGCAAAGAACAAGGCTCCAGGAATTGATATGTTTCAACAAATGGATGCCACGCTGAAGGCACTCACTCATCTATGGCAAGAAATTTGGAAGACAGCTACCTGGCCAACTGACTGGAAGAGATCCATATTTTTAAACACTCCAAAGAAAGGTGATCCCACAGAATGTGGAAATTATCAAATAATATCATTAATATCACACACAACTCGGAAGGAAGGTTGGGCAATCCTACTTCCGTAGTGATACTGCCTCGGAAACCCAAGGAGGTGTTGCTATGAGTCGGGTTTGACTCGACGGCACATAACAACAACAACAACAATCACACACAAGTAAAATCTTGCTGAAGATAATTCAAACTCAATTGCAGCAACATATTGACAGAGAACTTCCAGAAAAGCAAGGCAGATTCAGAAGAGGAGGTGGAACGAGGGCTATCTTTTTTTTTTTTTTTTCCAATAGTTATTTGAGAGAAAATTTACAAAGCAAATTCACTTTCCATACAGCAGTTCACAAACACTTTGTCTCAGGACATTGACTACAATTTCCCTCAGTGCAACAGCTCCCCTCCCACTTCTTCCCAATAGTTACCTCTTCCCTGTGACCATCCCTCCATGTCCTGCTGCCCCTTGAGCTGTCTCCCTATGCATAAGCAACCCTTCTTTCTCCCATGATTATTATCTCCAAGGAGTGTATCTATCTCAGGTAAGTGTTCCACTCATATGCTTGTCTTTTGTTTGGCTGGAAGCCACAGGTGTGGGTTCAATTCCAGACCTGGAGGACAGCTAGGGGCCATAGTCTCAGTGGTTCCACCAGGTTCTATCAGACCAGCAAACCTGCCTCCCCCACTTTTTTTTTTCTCCAAATGATTTTGAGTTTTGTTCCACATTGTTATCCCCTCTATCTGGGATCTCCTACATAGATCCCCTTCCAAGTGGTTGACAGTGGTAACCAGGCACTATCTCGTTATTCTGGTCTCATAATCATATAGGCTGCAGATCAGATGGTGTACCAGTCACTAGAACACATTGTTTCCATGAATATTTAGTTTTCTTCATTCTTCTTTACTCTGGATGAGGAGAGACTCATATTGCACCTACATGGCTGCTTGCAAGCTTTTAAGATCCCAATTGCTACTCATCACAGTAGGAAGTGGAGCAATGTTTTTTGTAGTATGTTATGCCTATTGAGCTTGAAGTCCCCTGTGACTATGGCCCTAAGCCCATAGGATCAACTATTTGGTTCCTCTGGGTAGCTGGCTGTGAGCAAGAACTGACTACAAATTTTCCCTGGTCAGCTGTAATATACACCTGGGAATTCAGATCATTCAAATACACTCATAGGACCATTGTCTGCCAACCCTATACATAGTCTTGGGTACACTTCACACTTCATAGAGATACCTAATAATTCAGCCTGTCCACCAATCTATCCACCCGTATACCCACATTTACCTTCACTGACAAAGCGGGATCATATGTGTAAAAGGGTTCAACTTTGTTGTCTGTACCTCCCATGTACCTCTCTATGTCTTCCTCTTCCTCAATGTCACCATGTAGATCACTCACATTTGGTACATTGCCCTTCTCTTCACCCAAATCAATACTTATATTGGCTTATCTAACAGTGTTCCCTCCCCTCCCCTCACACCCCTGGTAACCAACAAAGAAAATTTCACTCCATAGATAATCTTTTCCTTGATTTTCACAATAACGGTCTGATATAATATTTGTCCTTCTGTGATTGACTTATTTCACTCAGCGTAATGTCATCCAAGTTCATCCACGTTATGCAGTATTTTACAGATTCTACATTATTCTTTAGGGTTGCATAGTATTCCATTGTGTGTATGTACCATAGTTTGGTTATCCATTCCTCAGTTGATGGACACCTAGATTGCTTCCATATTTTGACTATGGTAAATAGTGCTGCAATGAACATGGGTGTGCATATATCTGTTCTTGTCATGGCTCTCACTTCTTTAGGATATATACCTAGAAATAGAATGGTTGGGTCAAATGGTATTTCTAATTCTCACTTTTGAAGGAATCGCCATACTGCTTTCCACAGTGGTTGTACCATTTTACAGTCCCATCAGCAGTGAACGAAAGTCCCAATCTCTCCACATCCTCACCAGCATTTGTTATTTTGTGTCTTGTTGAACTTTGCTACTAGTGCTGGAGCAAGATGTTATAGCATTGTTGTTTTGAATTGCTAATGGCTAATGATCATGAGCATTTCTTCATATCTTGGTTGCCTGACTATCCTCCTTGGTGAAGTGTCCATTCATGTCTTCTGCCCTTCTTTTTTAATTGGATTATTGGTCTTTTTGTTGTTGAGGTGTGGGAGTTTTCTATAAATTCTAGAGATAAGTCTCTTGTCATATATGTATGTCATTGTCAAATATTTTTTTCCCAATCTGGAGATACACTTTTGACTCTTAGAGAAGTCTAAGGAAGTACATAAAAAAAATATTTTTTAGAAGGACCCATTCATCTAGTTTCTCTTCTGCTGTTCGTGCATTTTGGGTTATCCTTGATAGTCTATTTATACCATATATTAGGGACCCTAAATTGGACCCTAGTTTTTCCTTGAGCAACTTTATAGTTTTAGGTTTCAAATTTAAGTCTTTGATCCATCTGGAGTTAGTTTTTGTGTATGTTTTCAGGTATGGATCTTGTTTCATTTTTCTGCAAATGGATATCCAGTTCTGCCTGCACCATTTATTAAACAAGCATTCTCTTCCCCATTTAATCGATTTTGTCCCTTTGTCAAAGATCAACTGACCATAGTTCAATGGATCTATTTTTGGGTTATCAATTGTATTCCATGGGTCTATGTGCCTGTCATTATAACAATTCCAAGCAGTTTTGACTACTGTGGCTATATAGTAGGTTTTGAGATCCGGCAGTGTGAGACCTACTTTGTTCATCTTCTTCAATAGTGCTTTGCTTATCCAAGGTCTCTTTTCTTTCCATATGTAGTTAGTGATTGATTTTTCCATATTCTTAAAAAATGTTGATGGAATCTGAATTGGGATTGCATTAAATGCATAGATTTCTTTGGGTAAAATTGACATTTTCACAATGTTCAGTCTTTTTATCCAAGTGCAAGGTATGTTCTTCCATTTATGTAGATGTCTTACCATTTCTTGAAGTAATTTTTTATAGTTTTCTTTGTATAGATCTTCTGTATCCCTGGCAAGATTTATTCCCAAGTATTTTATTTTTTTGGTAACTGTTGTAAATGGTGTTGACTTCCTTATTTCTTTTCCAGCAATCTCTTGGCTAGGGTAGAGGAATCCAACTGATTTTTGGATGTTGATCTTGTATCCTGCCACAATGCTAAATCTCTCAACTAGTTCCAGTAGATTTTTGACTGAAACCCTTGGGTTGTCTAGTTATACCATCATATCATCAGAAAAGAGAGATAGTTTGATGTATTCCTTACAATTTGGATCTATTTGATTTCCCTTTCTTGCCTTATAGCCTTGGCTAGAACTTCCAGTACAATGTTGAATAGAAGTGATTATAGAGGGCATCTTTGTCTGGCTCTTGTTTGCAAGAGGAATGGTTTTAGTCTCTCTGTATTGAGTATAATATTGACTGTTGGTTTTACATAGATACCCTTTATTATGTTAAGGAATGTCCCTTCTATTCTTATTTTGTTGAGAGTTTTGATCAGGAATGGGTGTTGGATTTTATCAAATGCCTTTTCTGCATCAATTGATATGATCATGTGGTTCTTCTCCTTTGTTTTATTTATGTGGATGATGTTGATTGTTTTTCTAATGTTGAACCATCCTTGCATACCTGATCTGAACCTCACTTGGTCATAATGGATGATTACCTTGATATGTTGTTGCAGTCAACTGGCTAGGATTTAGTTGAAGATTTTTGCATCTATGTTCATGAGGGATATTGGTCTGTAGGTTTCCTTTTGAGTGATGTCTTTGCCTGGTTTTGGTATCAAGCTTATGCTGGCTTCATAAAATGAGTTAGGGAGGATATTATCCTTTTCTATGTTTTGGAATAGTTTGAGTACGATTGGTGTCGGTTCTTCTCTGAATGGTAGAATTCTCTGGTGAAACCATCTGGGCCAGTACATTTTATTGTTGGTAATTTTTTGATGATCTGTTCAATTTCCTCTTTTATTATGGATCTGTTCAACTTTTCCACATCAGTCTGTGTTAGTTTAGATAAGTGGTGTGTTTCTAGAAATCTGTCCACTTCTTCCAGATTTTCAAATTTGTTGGAGTACAGTTCTTCATATTATCCTGATATTATCTTTTTTATTTCAGTTGGTTCTTTTGTGAAGTCACCCATTTTGTTTTTTGTTCATGTTATTTGTATTCTTTCACTCTTTTCCTTTGTTAAATTTGCCAGTGGTTTATCAATTTTATTAATGTTTTTGACAAACCAACTTCTGGTCTTGCTGATTTTCTCTATTGCCTTTCTATTTTCAGTTTCATTGATTTCTGATCAAATTTTTATTATTTCCTTTCTTCTGGTGACTGTAGGCTTTTCTTTTTCTAATTATTGTAGATGTTGGTTTAAAGTGTTGATTTTGGCTCTTTCTTCTTTTTGGATATTTGAATTTAGTGCTATAAATTGGCCTCTGATCACTGCTTTTGCTGTGTCCCAGAAATTTTAGTACATTGGGTTTTCAGTCCCATTTGATTCAAGGAATTTTTCAATTTCATTTTTTATTTCTTCTCTTATCCAGTCTTTCTCAAGGAGGGTTCTGTTCAGTTTCCATGTGATTGTTCTTTTTCTGTTGATTTTCCTATTTTTGATTTCTAATTTGATAGTATTATGATCTGAGAAGATGCTTTGCAGTATTTCAATGTTTTTAAATTTGTCAAGGCTTGCTTTATGGCTTAATTTATGGTCTATCATGGAAAATATTCCATGTGCACTGGAAAAGAATGTATATTGTGCTGTTGTTGGGTGACTTACTCTGTAGATGTCTATAAGGTCAATTTGGTTGATTGTATTTTTTAGCTCTTTTGCATCTTTGTTGAGTTTCTTTCCAGTTGTTCTATCTTTCATTGAAAGTCGTGTATTAAAGTCTCACATTATAATTGTGGAGTCATCTATTTGACTTTTCAACTCTTTTAAAGTCTGATTGATGTATTTTGGGGCTCTTTCATTGAGTCCATAGATATTTATTATGGTTATTTCTTCGGTTCAATTGATATTTTAATAATTATATAATGCCTTTTCTTGTCTCATATGGTGATTTTTGTCTAAAGTCAATTTGATCAGAATAAATATTACCACTCCTGCTCTTTTACAGTTGCCATTTGCTTGATAAATCTTTTTCCATCATTTGATTTTCAGTCTCTTTTTGTCTTTGTCTCAAAGATGTGTCTCCTGTAGACAGCACATTGATGGGTTTTGTTTTCTTTTCCAATCTGCAATTCTCCATCTCTTGAGTGGTGCATTGAATCCTTTAACATTCAATGTAGTTACTGACAAGTATGAATTAGTTGCTTATGTTATCCTTTCCTTTTTTGCTGTTCTTTAAGTATTTGCTGAATATTTGTGTTTGTCTTCTTTTTCATTTTGAGGTGAAGGTTTATCATTTTTCTTTGAGGTTACTCTGTGACTTATAATTTTCTCCCTGTGATTAGAACAAACCATTCTGTCTTGCAACTCTCTTGACTCCCTCACCAGTTAGAAGTTCTGTAACTACACAGTATTTTCCCTCTTTTTGGTTTGTAGTTGTTCTCACTTGCCAGTTGATATCTCTGGTTCCTTGTTTACAATCTTGTAAGCTCATTTTATTTTGAATATGTCCATAGCTGTGGTTTCTGGTTTATGCCATCTTGTGTATTAATGGTTGGTTGTTATTTGCTATTTTTGGTTCTTTGTTCAAAGGACTCCCTTTAGTATCTCTTGTAATGTTGGTCTGGTTTTAGCAAATTCCCTTAGTTTCTGCTTATCTTGACATCTCCTAATTTTGCCATCATATTAGAGGGATAATTTTTCCAACTATATAATTCTTGGTTGAAAATTTTTCTCTTTCAGGGTTTTATATATACCATCACATTGCGTTCTCGCTTGCATGGTTTCTGCTGAGAAATCAGAGTTTTTCTTACTGCTTGTCCTTGGTAAGTCACTTATTGTATTTCCTGTTATGCTTTCAGGATTCTTTCTTTGTCTTTGGTTTTGATGAGTTTGACTATGATATGTGTTGGTGATTTTCTTTAGGGGTCTATCTTGTTTGGGGATTGTTGGACTTGCTGAATGGATATATTCTCATCTTTCATCATATCAGGGAAGTACTTCTCCAAAAAATCTTGGACAATTTTCTCAGTGGTTTTATTTCATTTTTCTTGTTCTGGAGTTCCAATGACTCATAGGTTATTCCTTTTGATGTTATCCCACATGAACCTTAGGCTATCTTCATTTTGTTTTTATCTTTTTTCTGATTGACACCTTTCCAAAGAAGTATTCAGGTATTTGTCTTCAATCTCATTATTTCTGTATTCCATTGATTCAATTCTACCCCTTTGCCCTTCTAAAGTGTTATCTATTTCTGACAATTTAGTATTAATCTGGATTTCTATCTGTAGATTTAGATTCACTTCTAATTTTTCATTTATTTTTGTTATTTTTTTCTTGTATTTTCTTCCAAATTTCTTCTAGTGTTTTTTTTTTTTTCTGTTTTCCTTTGTCTGCCTCTCAATCCTTTGAAGATACTCAAATAAAATTATTTTGAATTCCTTAGCAGAGAGTTCCAATGCTGCTTCTTCCTCAGGGATGCTTTCTGGGTCTATGTCCTCCTCCCTTGTTTCTTCCACTTTATCTTGCTTCTTCATGTGGACTGTGATGGTCTGTTGTCTCTGAGACATTGTGGCATTATTGTATTTAGATCTGTGTTAACTGTTTGTGAAGAGAAGCCAAGGGTGATTGAGGCTCTTCTTGGTGGTTTTTTTATCATTGGCCCATTGATGGAGAAGGAAATGGTGGCTCTCACTCAGTAAGTGATGCTGCAGTAGTTGTGCATGTAATTGTGTCATATGGGGACTGTTGCTGTCTTCCACTCAGTTAGACAAAAATAACAATTGAATAATCATGAAAAAAGTAAAAGAAAATAGACAAAAAACACACTATTTTATCACACAGGAATAGTAACTAAAAAAAGTAAAAAGGGAAAAAAAACCTGATATATCTGGGGAGAGGGCAATAAGGAAAAAAAAAAAGTAGAGAAAGAGAATAATCTAGGAAAAAAATGAGAAAAATCCAAACAGAAAAACAAGGAATGTGGTTAGCCATGAGAATGGAGAAAATAAACAAAAAAATCAACCAGGAACAGGGAAAAGATAAAAAGCTAAAAACTAGTACCTTGAAGGGGAAGAATAAAGAATAATCGTAAAAAAGACAAAAGTAATAATAATAATAGTAATTTTAAAACAGACAAAAACAAACTAAAAATGAGAAAAAAAAACATGGGGCTGGATGAGGCATGACACCCAAGCTGTGTCTGAGCACACAGACTAGGTCAGAATTCTGGAAATACGATGGGAGTGAGGAATGGCTGCACCTCCATTCACCAACAGGGTGTGCAGTATAAGAGTAATAGGGGGAATGTCACACCTTTTGAGTTGTCCAGGTCCGGAATGTTCTAGGGGTTACTGGCAAGTGGAGCCTGTTCTTAAGTCTCTGGAATCTGGGAGAACACTGTCGCTTTAAATATCCAAAATGGTCAAGCCACTTGTAAGCATTCAAAATGGCTGTGCCCTCCAGACAGACAAAAGTCCACAGCTCAGCCCACCATCCTCTTCCCTGCTTCCCCTTTTATTCCCCACCCACCAGAGCAGTCCTCCATGCAGTCCCTGTCTAGCAGTGTTGATTTTAAAGTTAATTTTTAGGTCCTTCCACCACTTGGCAATATCCAAGGTGTCTGTGCTATCAGGATTGCTGCCAGACTGCAGTTCTGTATGTCTCCTTTTTTGGTGTTTTCATGCAAATTCTTCTGCTAGTTGGAGTTTAGTTCACTTCTATATCCTTTCCTTCAAGGTTCAAAGGTCCAGGATTATCTTCTGTATCTGTGTTAATTTGTTCACCTTTTCTTTGTTGAAGAGGGTCTGTGCAGTCTTTCTGCCTATTCTTCTATCTTATCAGAACTCAAATTGGACATTCTTAACCCAGGGAGTTTCTGTTTCTAGAAAGAAAATTAATATAAAAACCTTTCTTAGACAGCAGAAGGCTGAAATAATTCAATACTCAGATATGTACATTGAAAGAAATGTTAAATTTTGCTGAAAGAAGGGCAATATTACCCATAGGAATTATCAATGTACTCCCCAAAACAAGTAAGCCAGAAATAGTAAATATGTGCATAAATTTATCAGATATATTTTTCAGTTTGTTTAAAAGCTAACTGGCAGTTTTACAACAAAAATAATAGCAATAATTGTATGGATTAAAATAAGAACAATAGTATGAAGAACAAGAGGATAGCACAAGGACCCATATTGTATTAAGATTCTTACATTATATGCAAAGTGTTACAATGTCATTTGAAAATTAACTTATGATAAGTTAAAGATACATATTCTAAACTCTAGCACAGTTACTAACAGAAAGGATGGCAAACCTAGTAAGTTAAGAGTTGAGATAAAATGGAACTCCAAAGTGCTTAATTAATAAAAAAAAGAAGAGAGGGACAAGGATATTTAAAAAGGTATAGAAAAAAAAAAAGGGCAAGATCATAGTTCTAAATTCTAATATGTTAGTTTTATGTTTAATATTTATGGCAGAAGCACTCCAATTAAACAGCAGATATTTCCAAAGTGGTTAAAGAAAGAACCAACTATATGCTGTGTATGTGAAACTTACTTTAAATATAAAGGCACAGATAAGCTAGAAGAAATTTTATGGAAAAATAGATAGCATGTAAATATTAATCATTTATTCATATCAGAATTGTGGTTTACAAAACAAGGACTATCAACAGGGATAAAAACTTCTCATCATCAAAATATTTTATTACTAAAGTATCCACTTTATTATAATTTCTTACAATATGCTTTTATGTATTTCCTCTATCTATTATATTTCTCAAAACTAAAGATTAATAAGAGAGTAATTTTTGTTTTATCTTCAATGACCATCCAATGTTTATCTGAAGCAAATATATAATCTCAACATGTATTAATTCTGTGTCTTGGGCATACATATCAGTTTCTATATTACCAGCAATTTTCTAATATTCTCAAGTTCTTTAATTGTTAAAATGTACATGAAGATTATGTAGCAACATAATGAATATTCATGAGATAGATTCATTAAAGTGTAATATTTAAATTAGACTTATAATCTCATTATCATCTGGATAAAAACAAAATATGTATATTACCCAAAAATCTGAAAATGAAAGTGCTATTAGTTTATTTATATAATGACCATAAGAAACTGGATATTTTTTGTTTTCTTTTAAAATATTTTTTCTTTCTTTTTTTTTTTTTTTCACTCCAGTTCCATATAACTGGTATATATTACTTTTGATATGAGGCATTAGTAGGTAGTAGAATTCTTGCCTTCCATGAAGGAAGTCCAGGTTTGACTCCTGATCAACAATGAACCTCATACACAACTACTACTCAATTGTCATTGGAGGCTTCAGTATTGCTATAATGCTGAATGGGTTTCAGTGGAGCTTCTGGCCTAAGATGAACTAGAAGAAAGGCCTGACAACTACTTCTGAAAATCAGCCAATGAAAACAGTATAGATCACAAGAGAATATTATTTGATACATCGCTGGAAGATTAACTCTCTATGGTAGAAAGCATCAATGGATCCACTGTGCTTCAATGGAAGAATTCTCATCTTTCATGCAGGAAACCAGGGTTCAATTAATCACCAATGCATCTTGTGCAGATTCACCACCTGTCTTTCACTGAAGGCTTTCACTGAAGAGATTTCACAGAATCTTCTAGATTAAGATGGGCTAGAAAGAAAGACCTGGAGATCCGCTTCCAAAAATCAATCACTGAAAACCCTGTGGATCACAATAATCCAATACATATCTAATCATGGGGATGACACAAGACCAGGCAGCATTTTATTCCATTGTACATGTGGTCATCATCCACATCAATAACAGGTAAGAACACTTGATATATTCAAAAAGAATAAGCCAGTGAACATGAAAATTATGATATTTCAGTTCTATTCAGGGGAAGTGACCCATTTTTCAGAAAACAAGTCCTACAGATTTTAAAGAAGGTAGTCTTAGATTTCAAAAGTAGTAAGAGTTCTTTAGAATCTAAACAGAAAGCAAGAAACTCCTCTCAGCATAGAAAGAGTCAAGCTAAGGAACTGCTTTCAATGGCAGATCTGCATGCTGCTAACAGTCAATTAATTCACCACATTGTGGGTGTCAGCAAACTATTTTTATGCTTCACACAGATGGCTTTAAATCAACTGCTAGTGGGGCTAATATTTCAGCTTGAGTGAGAGATTATCATTTGATTTTTAGTATCTTCTCACATTCTTTTTTTATTAAAGAAGTATCAACAAAATACAAAGATGGATAAAATCTACCACAAATATCATAAAAGTATACACTAAGTATTACAAAGATAAACACAACAGCAAGTACAATTAAAGAAAATCTGTGATGAAACAAAAATAAAGATGAAAAATCTCATTTATAGTATTTTACTACAAAACCAGGTTTTTGGATACAAAACAATACCTAACAACCTGTCTAACAGGGACATTTCATCTACTGTGACAGGAGTTATGCAAGAGAGGACTTATGAAGGGAAAAGTGATGGGCCCTTCCCTCAGAATGTGCCTTTGCCCTTCCACTCTTTGTTGTCGGTAATGGGTTTTTGTTGAAAATATCAAAGGAAATATCAGGTAGCCCATGTCACTTCCCCAACATTAATTCCAACTCAGCTGAACTTTAGGAGAACACTTATCTGACTTGTGTTTAATTTTTGTACTCACATGGATCCCCAAAAGCACATGCAGTTGCTTGAAACAAACAGGCTTCCTGAGAAAAAGGTAAGGAGTTAAAGACTTTTACCAAATCTAGTTTACTATGTTTGACATGTCCTATGACATCTGAGACAATAGGCTATATGAAAATAGGAACAGGGATAAAAGATTAAATAAGAATTTTTGCAAATTATGTATTTAATTATTATAATTATTTAAAAGCAGTTGATTCAAAGACAGTGGAATGAATGTACTTTCTCATATTCCTGCCACTAAATCCAACCAAATCATATATAATGAAGACACTACAAGATGGAGATAAAAGACAGACTGGATAAAGACCGCAGCACCCACAAAATAATATGGTGATGAAATCCCTAGGTTTTCATTTTGCATCATATATAACAGATTTTGAGCTGAAAAAGCTGCCAACAGGCTCAGACAAAACAAAACAAAGCAAATATAATAAATAAAAACAAACAAGAAAAGCCTGCTCTCTCTAGACAAAGAAACAGAATAAGAGCAGATTCTCAGGAGAGACATCTTTTAGACAATAACTCCTCTACCTCTGCCAAGCACCACAGGAAAAACTGTGTGTGCATCCACACACATTCGAGCAAAGGCTCACAGATGTATTAATGGAGGCTGAGAGGGGACTCTGGACTCCCACTCCTGCCCAGCTGGAATAAAGTGTTTCTGCTCCTTTTGTCACTGGAAGACTAATGAGAAACCTGGATTTCTTTTCCCATCTGGCAGGCACAAAATGGTTCCTTTCTTTTCTCTGATGGAATGGTGTCACAGAAAGCTAGCTAAAACTGAATTTTAAATGAGATCCAGAGTCTAATTACATAATAACTCAAATTTTGAGGTTTCTATAAAAAATAATTAATCATACCAAGAAACAGGAAGATATGCAACTGAATAGAAAAATATAATCAATAAATGACAACACTGACTTACAAGATATGTTGATATAATCTGATACAATTTTAATGCAGCCATCACAAAAATTCTTCAATGAGTTATTAGAGATATAACTGAAAAATAATAATAAAAAAGAAAATAGAAAATCTCAGCAAATAAATAAAAGATATACAAGAGAGAAATCAAAATTCTAGAAGCAAAATCAGATAGCACTGAGAAGAAATAAACAAACCCATAAACAAGTATACACAAAATCAGCAAGTATATAGAAAAACTCAACAACCTCTTCAACCAACAAAATCTAATTAACATTTATAGATTGCTTCATCCAACAATAGCATTATGTATTCTTCAAGTTCACATGAAACACATAACAAGGTACACTGCAGTCTAGACTGTAAACCAAATCTCAACACATTTAAAATGAATTGAAATCACACATAGTGTGTTTTCTAACAACAATGGAATCAAATAAGAAGTCAATAACAGAAAGAAAACAGGAAACTCTCCAAACACCTGGAAATTATTCAATATTCTTTTCCATAGTCCATGGGTTAAAGAGGAAGTCTCATGGCAGAAAAATACATTGAACCAAGTAAAAAGGAAAATACAATGCATTGAAATTTGTGGGACAAAGATTAAGCAATGAAGAGAGGGGATATTTAATCCCTGAATACTTTAATTAGAAAAAAGAAAACGTCTTAAATCAATAGTCTAATCTCACACTCAAGAACCTAGGATAAGGGAAGCAAAATAAACCCAAATCAAGCATAAGAAAGAAAAAGGAAAATAAAAACAGAAATCATATTAGCTGAAAAGAGAAAATCAATACAACAAGGGTTAGTTCTTTGAAAAGGTCAATAAAATTAACAACCTTCTAGCAAGATTAAGAAACAAAAAAGAGAGCAAAGAAACAAATTACTAATAAGTGGAAAACAAGGGATGATTTTGCAGAGTTCAAAAGCCAAAAGTGAAATACTACGAAAAATTCTACACATAAATTATACAACATAGATAAAATGGACCAATTTGGAGGGTTGGGGAGGAACACAAACTACTACAACTCATCCAAAGTTAAATAAGTAATTTGAATAGTTGTATAACTATCAAAAGGAGTCCTCATGATACAGTGGTAAAATATTAACAAATAGAATTTAGAAGTGTATATGCGCACACACACACAAACACACACACACACATACACCATATATGCACATATATGCAGAACAGATGGAGGAGTGAGCCACAGGGGTCCAGGTAAGGAGAGGGAACCCAGGCCACACCCCACAAGCAGCAAGGTGGGAAAACAGGGACAGGACAGAAAAGGCAAAGGGGACCGGAATGGATTGAGAAGTCAGCCGCAGGGATCCAGGTAAGGGTTTTTGGAGAGGTTTCCAACAGCTAAGGGAGAAAAATTTGTCTGTTGGTTTGTCCTACTTTGGTGATGTGTTGCCGTGAGTCTTGAGGCTATGCCACTGGTGTTTCAAACCCAGTGGGGTGTACATGGCTCACAGGTGTCAGCCCAGCTTGCAGACTGAGACAGACTAGGAAGAAGGAAGAGGTCATCCACTTCTCAAAGAATTGGCTGGGGAAAACCTTATGAATAGCAGAGAAACACTCTCTGATACATTACGGTGCAAATTTATGAATAGTCTGGAAACATTGTTCAATACAGAGGAGGAAGATGAGTCACTTAGCTTAGAAAGCTCTCAAAGTAGGACTGGGCAAGAGCTGCATTATCAGAGTAAAACAAGCCTTACTCATATGGGTAAGGTAAAGTTTCAAGACCTCCATTTGCTGACATGGCACCATTCACATTGAGGAGAAACAGCGGCAAACATTCATTAATAATTGGAACATGGGACATATGAAGTATGAATCTAGGAAAATTGGAAGTTGTAAAAAATGAAAGGGAATGCAAAAAGGTTGATATCCTAAGCATTATTGAGCTGAAATGGATGGGTTTTGGCCATTTTGAATCAGACAACCATGTGATCTATTATGCTAGGAATGACACTTTAAAGAGGAATGGCATGACATTCATCATCACAAAGGATGTTTCAAGATCTGTCCTGAAGTACAATGCTGTCAGTGATAAGATAATATACATATGTCTACAACGAAGACCTGTTAATATGCATTTTATTCAAATTTATGCACCAATCACCAAAGCCAAAGATGAGGAAATTGATGATTTTTATCAACTTCTGCAGTCTGAATTTGACCGAACAAGCAATCAGGATGTGTTAATTATCACTGGTCACTGGAATGCAAAAGTTGGAAACAAAGAAGAATCACCAGTAGTTGGAAAATTTGGCATTGGTGATAGAAATAATGCTGGAACTCACATGGTAGAATTTTGCAAGACCAACGACTTATTCATTGCAAACACCTTTTTTCAACAACACAAATGGTGGCTATACACGTGGACTTCACCAGATGGAACACACAGGAATCAGATTGACTACATCTGTGGCAAGAGGCGATGGAAAAGCTCAATATCTTCAGCCAAAACCAGGCCAGGAGCTGATTGTGGAACAGACCATCAACTGCTCATATGCAAGTTCAACTTGAAGTTAAAGACAATTAAAACAATTCCACAAGAGCCAAAATATGATCTAGAATATGTCCCTCCTGAATTTAGAGACCATCTAAAAAATAGATTTGATGCATTGAACACCAATGACAGAAAACTAGAGGAGCTGTGGGATGACATCAAGAACATCATCCATGAAGAAAGCAAAAGATCATTAAAAAGACAGGAAAAGAAGAAAGGACCAAAATGGATGGCAGAAGAGACTCTGAAACTTGCACTTCAATAGAGACTAGGTAAAGTAAAGCAAATGGAAGACTCTACAGGATTTTCTATCTGAACAGAATTTTTCAAAGAGCAGCTCAAGAAGTCAAAGTAAATTACATCATGAAATGTACCAAGACTTGGAGTTAGAATAACAAAAGGGAAGAACATGCTCAGCATTTCTCAAGATGAAAGACTGAAAAAAAAAAAAAAAATCAAGCCTCAAGTTGCAATATTGAAAGTTTTTAGGGGTAATATATCGAATGGTGCAGTAAACATCAAAAGAAGATGGAAGGAGTACACAGAGTCATTGTAACACAAAAAAATTGATTAATGCTCATCCATTTCAGGAGGTGGCATATGATCAAGACCCAATGGTATTGAAAGAAGAAGTGAAGCTGCATTGAAGGACTTGTCAAAAAACAAAGCTCCAGGAAGTGATGGAATGCCCACCAACATGTTTCAACAAATGGATACTGTGCTGGAGGCACTCACTTGGCTACACCAAGGGATTTTGAAGATCGTTACCTGTCCAACTGATTGGAAGAGATGCATATGTGTACCCATTTCAAAGAAAGGTGATCCCACAGAATGTGGAAATTATCGAACAGTATCAATATCACACACAAGTAAAATTTTGCTGAAGATAATTCAAAATCAGTTTTAGCAATATATTGACAGAGAACTTCTAGAAATGCAAACTGGATTCAGAAGAGGATGTGAAATGAGGTATATCATTGATGAGGTCAGATGGATCTTAGCTGAAAGAAAAGAATAGCAGAAAGATGTTCACTTGTGTTTTATTAACTATGCAAAAGCATTCAATTGTGTGGATTATAACAAATTATGGATAACACTGAAAAGAATGGGAATTCTTTGTAGTTTGAAATGCAATAAATTAGATAGAGATAGATAGTAGATAAATAGATAGATAGATGGATAGATAGATCTTTTCTAGGAAAATAAAATCCAGCAAAAAGAGCAAGAAGGGGACATCTATGTTGCACATGTAGGAGGAAAGATGAAAGATAGATATGAGAATGAATGTTAAGGAGGTAAAATAGATGCAGATGTTTGCAGGTGAGGAGTTGCAAATGCATGCCAAAAGGCCTCTGTTTTTCAACTAAGTGGGAGTTGTATTTACGTTTTTATATGCTGTTGAGTCAGACCTGACTCATAAGGAACACTCCTTGGGTTTCCGAGGTGATATCACTACGGAAGTAGATTGCTCAACCTTTATTCCGAAGAGTGGCTGGTGGATTTGAACCGCCAGCCTCCTGATTTAGCAGTCAAGCGCCTTAGGCACTATGCTACCAGAGCTCCTTAGTATATGCCTAAATCTCAGATAGTCCTTGGCATTTATTAAGTGCTCAATAAACACTTGTGATTGTCATTGTTAACTCTGCAGTTAATGGGAATTGATTGAGAAAAACCTTTTTTTCAGAACACATAACATGTTTTCTGTCCTTTGAAATATAACAAAATGGGCAGCTTCCAAAAGAAATAGAAATACATGATTTCTCATCTTAATTTATATTCTGTGACAAGAGGGTTGCATTAACTAGAATAAACTTAACTATATAAGTATTATCCTCTGGGCCAGCCAAAACAAACATCATCCCCCTCTTTCCTTTTAACAACTCTCCTTACTGTGCTGGTCTCCACAAGTTCAGGGCAACATGTAGAAGGAACAAGAGAGGAGTGTAATGTAGTGTGTTGCATCTTATAAATATAGATGTCTATGGAATCATAAGCAGAACTTGAGTTAATAAAGTTTAGGAACAATTCACTTTGTTGTTGTTGTTAAGTGCCGTCATTTCCGACTCATAGCGACCCCATGCACAGCAGAACAAAACACTGCCCGATCCCGCACCAGCCCCACAATCCCTGCTGTACCTGTGTGACCCCCTTTACTTTTCCAAGGTGACAAATCTTTATGGAAGTAGATTGCCCAGTCTTCATTCTGCAGAGTGGCTGGTGGATTTGAACTGCCAACCTTCTGGTTTGCAGTCAAATTCCCTAGGCAACCATGCCAGCAGAGCTCCTTTGTTCCTTGTATCTCCCCATAAATCTATATGTTGTTGTTGTTGTTATTTGCCGTTGAGCCGCCTCCGACTCATAGCGACCCCTCCTTGGGTTTCCGAGGCAGTATCACTATGGAAGTAGGATTGCCCAACCTTCCTTCCGAGGAGTGGCTGGTGGGTTTGAACCGCCAGCCTTCTGGTTGGCAGTCAAGTGCCTTAGGCACTATGCTACTTTTTTCTTTTCTACTAGGCTTCCTAGTAATTTTATTTTATTTATTTACATTAATTCACAAAACCACTTTTCCCCATAACTTTCTTGGCAAGAAATTAATTTATGGGGTAAGATTGTTGATGTTTGTAGTTTTTATGATTAATTTAAATTTTTTATTGTGGTTTGGGTGAAACTTTACAAAGCAAATATTTTCCTGTTGAACAATGTGTACATATTCTATTTCATAATATTAATGGCAATTACTTCAAGATAACAAAACTCTTCACACATCCTCCCTGATTTTCCTTATCCATTCATCCTGTTTCCTGCCCCTTCCTGTATTCTGAGCTTTTGTTTTTTTCAAGCAAATATTGCCCCTTGGTCTCATATAATTGATAGTTCTAATGAGTTAATTCCTCACAAGTGTTAATGTTCACTTTCTGGGCTTGTCAGTTGTTTAGCTGCATGATGATCCCCAAAGGTTTGAAGTTTGAAGGATAGCCTAGCATTAGAGTCTCAGGGTTTCCATCTATCTCTATCAGACCAGTAAGTAAATCCAGTCTTCTTCGTGATTTTGAATTTTGTTCTACATTTTTCTCCCATTCTGTCCAGGGCTTTCTGTGGACCCAATCAGTGTTTGACAGTGGTAGCCAGGTGCCATGTAGTTTTCCTAGTCACAGGATAGTGGAGACTGTGTTTTCCATGGTCCATTAGTCTTGTGGACTAATTGTTTTCTTGGGTCTTTGATTTAATTCACTCTTTATTCCAAACGGGTAGACCAATAGTTGCATCTTAAATGGCTGCTTGCTTGCTTTTAAGACCCTAGTCACTACTCACCACAACACGATGTGGAACATTGTCTTTATGAACTATATTAAACTAATTTACTTAGCTGTCCCCAGAGAGTGTCCTAAGCTCCCAAACCCAGAGCTCATTCCTTAAAGGTGTTTGGTTATGGCTAAGAAGTTTTCATGATTTCCCCTTCTTTTCTCTACTGCATATATGGATATATTAACAGTACATACAAATACAAAATACATATATAGAAATATCTTCCACCAAGCCTATATATACTCATGAGTATAGTCTCTTTCACCTACCCATAGCTGTTCAGCTTACATGTTTGCCTAAGTATCTACTCATAGACTATGATTTGTTATTACAGGATTGTGTATATAATAGCATTTACCTTTTTGGCTGTACCTCTTGTGCACCTCTCAGTATCTTCCTTTGTCTTAGTGATATTATGCTGATCTCCCTTTTGTTTATATTGAGTTTTCCTTCACCCAATTTAATATGTATCTACTGTCTACTTGAGAACTCTGGTGACATAATGCCTAAGGCATTTGACTGCTAACTAGAAGACTGGTTATTCAAACCCACCAGCCACTCCTTAGAAGGAAGATTGGGCAATCTACTTCTGTAGAGATATTGTTTTGGAAACCCAAGGAACGTTCGCTATGACTTGAATCGACTTGATGTCAGTGAGTTTTTTTTTTTTTTTTTTTACTATCTACTTAGTGATTTTCCCTCCCCTTGCCTTCCATCTCTGGAAATCATCAAAGAATATTTCTTCTGTGTGAAAACAGTTCCTTACTTTTTCATGGTAGTGGCTTCATATAATATTTGTTCTTTCACGATTAAACTTGTTTCATTCAGCACAATGTTCTCCAGGTATAGCTGCATTAAGAGGTGTTTCATGAATTCATCATTATTCTTTAACATTGCATAGTATTCAATTTTTTGTATGTATCATAGTTTATTTATCCATTCATCTGTTTGTTTACCTATCCATCCATCAATCCATTCACTCATTAGGTTGTTTCTTTTTGTTTACTGAATAATGCTGTGGTGAACATGGGTATACATATACACATACTCATCCCCTTGCTCTTATTTCATGAGGATATGTATCTAGAATTGGGAATGCTGGATAAACCTGTATTTCTACTTGCAACTTTTTAAGGAAATGCCATAATTTTTTTCCTGAGCCACTCTCAGAATTCTTTCTTTGTCTTTGGTTTTTGGAAAATTTGATTATAATATGTATTAGTGACTTTCTTTTGGGATCTGTCCTGAGTAGCATTGTTTATGGATATTTTTCAATCTTTCATGATATTAGTGAAGTTTTCTGCTGACAAATCTAAGACAATTCTGTGTGTGTGTGTGTTTTGCCTGATTCTGTTCTGGAAATCCAATCATATGTAAGGTTTTGCTCTTGGTAGTGTCTCATATGATTCTTAGATTTTTCTCATTTTTATTCATTATTTTTTTTCTAATTTTCCCTCATACCAGATGGTGTCAAGGGAACTGTATTCTTCAGCCAGTTCAATTGGTTTTTTTTTTTTTTTTTTCTAATTTTCCCTCATACAAATAGGTATCAGGTGATTTGACATCTAAATTGTTGATAAAATCTTCTATTTATTCAACTCTACTGGTTCCAAAGTGTTATCTGTTTCCAAAATAACAGTGTTAATCTTCTGGATTTCTACTTGCTGTTTTTGTATGGTTGCTAATTGTTTTTTTTTTTTTTTTTTTTTATTTTGCTCTTATGTTCTTTTCCTGGGTTATTCTAGGGTATTGTCTGTGTTTTCTTGATTTTGTCTGTGGTTTCTTTGATCTCTTATAGAGCCCTATATGTAAGTCTTTTTAATTAAGTGTCAGGTAGTTACATTATAATTTCTTCCTCAGGGGAGTTTTCTGTTCTTTATTTTGGTCACTTGCTCAAGCTGTCTTCTCTTGATTCTTTGCTATATTTGAAATTGTCTGTTGTCTCCAAGGCACTGTAGTGTTATTGTATTTATTTGTTGATTATATGTTGGTTTGTTTTGTCTTGAATTTTTTTGGTTTGGTTTTGTTTTGATATATCCAGGCTGGCAGGTTGGATATTCTCTGCTCACTAGTTTGGCAGCACTAGGGCTCTTCTCTGGATGAGTAGGGTGCTAGGTTGGAATGTGGTCACTTTTTTATGCCACACATAGCAAAGAATGTCTCTTTTTGCTAGTCATGTAGAGCAGTTATGGACAGGGTGATCAGGTGTTGCCCCAAATCTGTCATTGATCTAGTTGCATGAGTGAGTGGTGGCACTTGCATATTGGGGGTGCAGTAGGTGGTAGGTGTGGTGGTTGTAGTTGACTAGTATCTACCTTCTATTGGATGGGGCACATAAAGATGAGGAAATGAGGGAAAAAAAGAATGAAGAAAGTGAGGAAGAAGAGGAGGAAAAAATAAAAAGGAAAAAGAAACAGTAAAGATACAAAAAGAGATCAAAAAAAAAAAAAAGTGGCATGGTAGTGAGCATGCACTTCTAAGTAGTGGGTGCAAAGGGCCCTATCTGTTGGAACTCTTGTCACTGACTGTGGAGGCAGCAAGTGCTTGGAATGCAATCAGCATATGTGCATGCCCCTGTTCCCTGGGAAAATGGCATGGCCACAGGCACGTTGGGCACACTCTGCATGAGTGCACATCCCCAATCACGGAGGCTGAGGTTGCATGGAGCACAATCCATGAGAATGCACCTCACCAACTGCATGAGTGGTGGTTCTGTGGTGCTCAGTCGACAGGAGTGCATCTAAGTCTTCCAGGGGTTAGGAGCAGTGGATTACTGTGGGGCATAGCATATGGGGGTGGGGGAGAGGTGATCTGAGCAAATCATGCAGGGGAAAGTTGGCAAAGGAGGTGTCACTGGCCACCAGGTTGATGGTGACAAGAGGAGGCTCAAGGGTGTAAAGGAAGGCAAAAGCATAATCTTCTCTAGTCTCATTCACAGATTTCAGCCCAGGACACTCCTCAGTAAGTGCAGCCAGTTATATGGTGCCTATTTTGAGTCAAGCAAGAGAGATAGTGCCAAGAGTCCAGTGTCTCCAGTTGTTGCCACCACACAGGTCTTCCCCTCTGTGTGAGCCCCCAATCCAAAAGACTAGAGACCACTACTACGTAGTTCTATACCTATTTACTGGCTCCCTCCCTGCTCTGTGGTTGTCTGAGTTACTGTAGTTCTTTCCCGATTGCCTGCATTTTCCTTTCTAAGATTTAGATTGCTTTCTGCTCACCTTGCTTCACTTTTGATTTGCTTACACTGTCTCTGCCTTATTGGAGATTCTGTGAAGTTTGCTTGTCCTCACCTATATATGTTGCTTGTTATGTCCCAAAATGACTGCAATGTGCTGGGCTTCTGCTCCCTCCCTCTCCTCAATCACAGTTGTCATTCTGTCCCTTTTTCCAACCGGAGTTAAATCTAATTCTTCATCCTGTCATTTGATGCTCAGAGTGACAGGATTATCACCTGTATATATTTCACTTCGGGATTTCTGGTAGCATAGTGGCTAAGGCACTTGACTGCTAACCAGAAGGCTGGCGGTTCAAACCCACCAGCCACTCCTCGGAAGGAAGGTTGGGCAATCCTACTTCCGTAGTGATACTGCCTCGGAAACCCAAGGAGGGGTCGCTATGAGTCAGGGCTGACTCGACGGCAAACAACAACAACAACAACAACAACATATTTCACTTCATTTCTCAGATGTTCATTGTAGAGGAACTGAGCCGAGTGTCTCACAAGGACACTATCTTGACCCTGGATGTTTAAAAATGCCTTTTTTTTTCCTCCAATGTATTTTTTTTTTTAAGTAAAAGCAATAGCTTAGTTATGAAAAGCTCCATTTTTCTACTTTTTGTTATTCTTTTTCTCTGAAACCAACAATTTGTTTGACTAAATACTTCTTACAACAGCAGTCTCAGTCCTGCAGTAAATAATATTTAAAAAATGTTTCTGGAATTAGTTTTACGAGACATAAAATTCAGAGATAAGTACTCCTTTATCATCACCCTGGCCAGTCAATCTTTCTGATTTGGAGAAGTAGACTCCTACCCAGCCTTGTGATTCAAAATGATAACTTTGCAATGAGAGCCAATGAATACATAATTAGCCCACTTTTCATAAATGTGTTCAGTGGACAATTAAGCATGTCAACTTTACACATTAGGGTGACTTACAGAAACAGAAGATATGACTTTAAAGGATGTGAATCCATGGGGAAATTCTTTAAGAGACCACTTACTGCACTAGACAAATGCAAATAAATGTTGTTTTTATAGCTGCATAAAATCTGTGGAGCCATGTTTCTGTCTTATAGTAAAAATCCTTAGTTCTCAAATTTCTTGTCTTCCTATGCATCTCCTTCTTCCATTCTTTATATTTACAAACTTCCCATTACATATGGAGTGCTGGCTATGCCAGACACAACTTTTTCAAGGTTATCTCCCTGATGATCTATCTCTCCTGACAAAATTCAGTTGGGTTCGTAAAATGCTGGCTAAGTACATTTGAATGTGATGAATTTCTGTGAGTCATGAGCTCACATTAGTAATGTTCTTTACAGGTGCTGAGGCACATGCTTTCTTTTTCTGAATCCCTGAGAGACATGAACTTTGGTGGTGCAGCCTGGAAATTGGAGTTTCTGTAGCAATCAATCTTTGAGCTTCTTCAAATTGCAGCAGTGTCCAAATGCTCAAGTATTTGCCTAACAGAGGAAATAGACAAATGTTCTTAGACCAATTTGTATTCCTTGGCATCATCAGTGGTGTTCTTTTCTATAAGGTCAGAGAAAAGAATGACTGTCCCAGATAGTATTGTCAGAGAAGCATCATATGTGACCATGAAAACTTTCTGCAGTTATCTACAGCCAGATGTTAGCTTCTGGGTGCCATTTTGTATTTAACCAAATAATTTCTTAGTATTAGCCACTTGGCATTTCTCAACAAATTGTGGAAGCAAAGACAACTTCATAAACTTTTATTGTAATTTGGGTGAAAGTTTACAGACAAAATTGTTTTTTTCATTAAAGAATTCATACACATTTTGTGTCATGACATTGATTGTAATCCCCACAATGTAAAGTCACTCATCACACTTCCTCCCTGTGTTTCCCAGTTCCACTCATCCATCTTTTGTATCCCTTTCTGTCTTCTGAACTTGGTCTCTAGGCAAACCTTGCCATTTTGAATTTGTATGATTAATTGTTATAAGTAATGTTTACCACCTTGGTCTTATTTTTCACCTTATAAGCCTATATATTGTTTGGCCAGAAATTGAGCCATGAGGTGAGTTCAGTTCCAGGCTTAAAGTGTGTCTAAGGGCCATAACCTCGAGTTTTCCACAAGTCTCTAGCAGAACAGTAAGCTTAGTCTTTTTACAATTTTGAGTTGTGTTCCACATTTTTCTCCCACTCTATCCAGGACCTTCTACTGTGGTCCTTTTCAGAGTGGTAGCTTGGCACCATTTAGTTCTTCTGGTCTCAGTATCACGGAAGCTGAAGTTTGTATGGTTCATTAGTCTTTATGACTAATAGTTTCCATATACTTTCTTCACTATTCTTTTTATAGATAAGGAGATACAAATACTTACACCTTACATGAGCACTTTCAAGTTTTTAAGGACTCACTTGTTACTCACCAAGGTAGGATGTAGAACATTTTCTTTGTGAACAATGTAGTGCCAATTGACCTTGATATCTCCAAAGACTGTGACCTTGAGCTCCCTGGCCTAGTGACTCTTCCCTTAGGGTATTTGGTTTTGGCTAGGAAGTTGTCATAACTTTGTCCCTGTATACTCTACTATATTAATGGATATATTTGCCTCATGTATAATTACATGTGTAGCAATATCCTCAGGAGCTCTGGTAGCATAGTGCCTAAGGCATTTGACTGCTACGCTGACAACTGGTAGTTCAAACCTACCAGCCACTCTTTGGAAGGAAGGGTGAGCAATCTACTTCGGTAGTGATACCACCTCAGAAACCCAAGGAGGGGTTGCTATGAGTTGGGTTTGACTCAATGGTACTGAGTTTGGTTTGGTTTTAGCAACACCCTCTGTCAAATCCATATATATTCATGAATTTAGTCCCATTCATCTCCCCACACCTGTTCCACTTATATGCCTGCCTATGGGGGGGATA
>NW_006921750.1:7207877-7215754 GCF_000298275.1 Orycteropus afer afer
GTATAGCAGGGATTGTGGGGCTGGCGCGGGATCGGTCAGTGTTTTGTTCTGCTGTGCATGGGGTCGCTATGAGTCTGAAATGACTCGACGGCACTTAACAACAACAACATATATCTGTAGAATATTTTTATTATTTTTATTGTAGTATTGTGTATGCAATAGTATTTACTTCTATTGCTGTTAATGTTTCTACTCCTTTCAATGTCTTCCTTTGCTTTGATCATTTTGTACTGGCCTCCCCGTTCTGGATAAAAGTGCTCAACAAAATAGGAATAGAAGGGACAGTCCTCAACATAATTAAGAAAATGTATGCAAAACCAGCAACAACAAAATTATTAATGGAGAGAGACTGAAAACATTCCTCTTGCAAATGGGAACCAGACAAAAATGCCATTTATCACCATTACTATTCAATATTGTAATGGCATTCCATGCCTTAGGGACTATGCCACAAAAGCTCCTAGCCAAAGTGATAAGGTAAGAAAAGGAAATAAAAAGCCTTCAAATAGGCAAAGAAGAATTAAAACTATATCTATTTGAGGCTGATATGATCTTGAGGCTGATAGAAAATCCCAAAAACTCAACAACAAAAGCACCAGAACTTATAGAGGGATTCAGCAAAGTGACAACATATGTGATCAACAACAACAACAAAAAATCACCTGAATTCCTTTATAGTAGCAATGATAACTCTGAAAAGGAAATAAGGCAAACAATACCATTTTCAATAGCTACCCAAAAGATGATATAATAAAAATTAATCTAACCACATAGAAAAGATGTATACAAAGAATGACAAAATACCACTACAAGAAACCAACATAAAATATACCATGCTTATTGTTAGGAAGACTGATATTTTGAAAATATCAGTATTGCTCCAAACAAGCTATAATGGAATTACAATCAAGATTCCATAATTATTCTTTAAACAGATGGAAAAAACTAATCACCGCCCCCCCCCATGGGAAAGAAATAGACTTTGGATAAGCAATGCACTGTTAATGAAGAAAAATAAAGTAGGAAGTTTCATAACTTCCTGATCTCAAAATCTACTACACAGACATTTTAGTGAAGACAGCCTTGTACTGGTACAATGTAAATAAATGGCAGGTATACAGGTGAACTTCGCCAGATGGAATATACAGGAATCAAATAGACTATATCTTTGGAAAGAAATTATGGGAAAGCTCCATGTCTTCAGCTAAAACAAGGCCAGGAGCTGACTGTGAACAGATAGTCAACTGCTCATATGCAAGTTCAAGTTGAAGCACAAGAAAACTGAAGCAAGTTCACTATAGCCAAAATATGACCTTGATTATATCACACCTGAATTTAGAGAACATTTGAAGATTAAATTTGAAGCATTGAACACCAATGACCAAAAACTAGGTGAGTTGTGGTGTAATATCAAGAACATCATGCATGAAGAAAGCAAAGATCATTAATAACATAGGAATGGAAGAAAATATCAAAAAATGGATGTCAGCAGAGACTCTGAAAATTGGTCTTGAATGGAGAGTAGCTAAAGTAAGTGACAAGACAAAGGAGTTGAACAAGAGATTTCAGAAAGAAACTTGAGAAGACAAAGCCAACTACTGTAATGAAATGTGCAAAGACCTGGAGTTAGAAAATCAGAAGGGAAGAATACACTCAAGATTTCTCAATCTGAAATAACTGAAGAAAAAAAGAAAAAAAATCAAGACTCAAGTGGCAACATTAAAAGATTCTATGGGCAAACTCCTGAATGATGCAGGAAAAGTCAAAAGAAGATGGAAGAAATACAGGAGCTCTGGTAGCATAGTGCCTAAGGCACTTGACTGCTAACCAGAAGGCTGGCGGTTCAAACCCACCAGCCACTCCTCGGAAGGAAGGTTGGGCAATCCTACTTCCGTAGTGATACTGCCTCGGAAACCCAAGGAGGGGTCGCTATGAGTCGGGGCCGACTCGATGGAAAATAACAACATACCAAAAAAAAAAAAAAAAAAAATCAGTCAATGGTCATTCATTTCAAGAAGTGGCATATGATCAAAAACCAATGGTATTAAAGGAAGAAGTTGAAGTTGCACTGAAGGAATTAGTGAAAAACAAGTCTCCAGGATTTGATTAATATCAATTGAGATGTTTCAACAAATGGATGCTATACTAGAGGCAATTACTGTCTATGCCAAGTAATTTGAAAGACAGCCACCTGGTCAACTAACTGAAAGAGATTGATAGTTGTATCCATTCATAAGAAAGATAATCCCACAAAATGTGGAAACTGTCAAACAATATCATTAAAATCACACACAAGTAAAGCCTCACTGAAAATAATTCAAAAATAGTTGCAGCAGTATCTTGACAGAGACCTTCCCCAAATGTAAACTGGATTCAGAAGACGACATCAAACTAAGGATATCATTGCTGATGTCAGATGGATCTTGGCTGAAAGCAAAGAATACCAGAAAGATGGTTACTTGTGTTTTATTGACTATAGAAAAGCATTGTGCTGTGTGGCTCATAACAAATTAGAAGAATGGGAACTCCAGAGAACTTAATTTTGTTCATGAGGAACCTATACATAGACCAGGAGACTGTCCTTCGAACAGAACAAGGAGATAGTGCATGGTTTAAAATCAGGAAGGGAGGATGTCAAGGTTGTATCCTTTCACCATACTTAATCAATCTGTATGATGAGCAAATAATGTGAGAAACTGGACTACATGAAGAAAAATGTGACATTGGGATCAGAGGAAGACTCATTAATAACCTGTGATATGCAGATGACACAATCTTGCTTGCTGAAATGAACATGATTTGAAGCACTTACAGATGAAGATTAAAGACTATTGTCTGCAGTATGGATCCCATCTCACACAAAGAATATGAAAATCCTCACAACTGGACCAATAAGCAGCATCACAATAAATGGAGAAAAGATTGAAGTTGTCAAAGATTTCACATTACTTCATTCTACAATCAACACAAATGGATGCAGCAGTCAAGAAATCAGATGATATATTACACTGGGCAGATATGCTGCAAAAGACTACTTTAAAGTCCTGAAGAAAAAAGATGTCACTTTGAAGACTAAGGTGCTCCTAAACCAAGCCTTGGTTCTTTCAACAGCCTCATATGCATATGAAAGCTAGACAATGAATGAGGAAGACCAAAGAAGAGTTGATGCTTTTGATGTGTGGTGTTGGTGAAGAATACTGAAAGTATCCTGGCCTGCCAGAAGAACTAACAAATCTGTCCTGGAAGAAGTGCAGCCAGAATGCTCCTTGGCAATGAAAATGGCCAAACTTTGTCTCATTTACTTTGGCTATGCTATCAGTAGGGGCCACTCCCTGGAGAAGGATATCATGCTAGGTAGAGTGGAGAGTCACTGAAAAAGGGGAAGGCCCTCAATGAGATGGATTGACACAGTGGCTGCAACAATGAGCTCAGGTGTAACAAGGATTGTGAGGCTTACAAGACCTGGAAGTGTTTCATTCTGTTGTATCTAGTGTCACTATTAGTTAGAGCCTACTTGACGCCACCTAACAACAACATGGACAGCTGATTTTGACAAAGGGCAAAAGCCCATTCAATAAGGAGGGGATAGTCCTAACAAACAATGCTGATAAAGCTGGATATCCATTTGCAGAAAAATGAAACAATATCCATATCTCACTCCAAACACAAAATTTAACTCAGAATGGATCAAAGATAATGTAAAACCTAAAATTATAAAGGACATCAAAAAGTAAAAATAAATAAACAAATAAATAATGACAACCTTAGGGATCCTAATATGGCATAAACACAGTACAAAATGTAAATAAAATCACATGAAGGCAGATGACAAACGATTAGGACTGCCTAAAATTGAAATACTTAAGCACATCAAAGGGTTTCCGCAAAACCATAGAAAGAGAACCTATAGACTGGGGGAAAAAATTGGCAATAATATATCAGACGAGTTACTAATTTCTAAAATGTATAGAAACATTCAACACCTCAGCAACAAAAGGACAAATAATCAAATTAAAAATTGGGCAGAAGACTACACTTCACTGAAAAAGACATTCAAGGAATCAACCAAAAAAAAAAAAAAAAATAGCTAACAAAAACATGAGCAGCTCTGGTAGCATAGTACCTAAGGCACTTAACTGCTAACCATAAGGCTGATGGTTCAAACTCACCAGCCACTCCTCAGGAAGAAGGTTAGGCAATCTACTTCTGTAGTGATATCACCTTGGAAACCCAAGGAGGGGTTGCTATGAGTCGGGTCCAACTCCATGGCACATAACAACAAAAAAAAAAACAACAACAAACACATGAGGAAATGCTCACGGTCATTAGATATTAGAGAAATGCAACCAAAACAACAATGAGATATCATCTCACACCAGCATTAATAGCAAAATTCAGGAAAAAAATATGTATATAAATGCTGGTGAGAGTGTGGTGAGATTAGAACCCTCATACACTGCTGATGAGACTGTAAAATGGTGCAACCATTTTGAAAAATGGTATGGTGCTTCCTTAAAAAGTTAGAAATAGAAATACCATGTGATTCATAAATCCCATTATTAGGTATGTATCCTACAGAAATAAGAGTCATGACAAAAATAGATATATGGACATCTTGTTCATTACAGCACTATTCACACTAGCAAGAAGATGGAAACAACCTAAGTAACCATCAACAGATGAATAGACAAACAAACTATGGCACATTCACACAGTGGAATATTAAAAACAAATCAAACTCACTGTCCTCCGTTGATTCTGACTCATAGCAACACCCACTGCTTTTCCAAGGATGTCAATTTTTACAGAAGTAGATTGCCTCATCTTCTTCCCATGGAGATGCAGTAGGTTTGAACCACTGACCTTCTGGCAAGCAGCCAAATGTCTTATTCACTACAACACCAGAGCACCTTAATGGAATACTATACAATATTAAAGATGAACAGTGAAACTGTAAATCATCTCATAACATAGATGAACCTGGAGGACACTATGCTGAGTGAAATAAGGAAATCACAAAAGGGAAAGATTGTGTGAGACCGCTATTAAAAAAAGTCAAGAAAATATTTTCACACAGAAAGAAATATTTTTGATAGTTACAAGGGGTAAGAGTAGAACAGAGGGTAAATCACTAACTAGAATGCATACACTTTTTTTTTTTTTTTTTAAGTACATACTATATACCAATACAGGAGCTCTGGTACCATATTGCCTAAGGCACTTGATTACTAACCAGAAGGCTAGCCGTTCAAACCCACCAGCCACTCCTCGGAAGGAAGGTTGGGCAATCTACTTCCGTAGTGATACTGCCTTGGAAACCCAAGGAGGGGTAGCTATGAGTAGGGTCCGACTTGATGGCACATAACAACAACAACATATACCAGTACGGTACGCAAACAATTTCCCTATGTTGACTTATTATATTCAATAATCCTTGAAACAATTATAATTACAACTTGACTGTTGGAGAAATAAAGGCTCAGTTAGGCTAAAAACTTACTCAAGATCATACTACTTCTCATTAATGATACAGTTTCAATGAGTTTTTAACATTTTTAAGGCTAGGAGCTCTGGTAGAACAGTGTCTAAGGTATTTGACTGCTAACCAGAAGGCTGGTGGTTGAAACTTACCAGCCACTCCTCAGAAGGAAGGCTGGGAAATCTACTTCCACAGTGATATTGCCTTGGAAACACAAGGAAGGGTTGCTGTGAGTGGGACTCGACAGCAGTGAGTTTATTATCCTCTCCAGCATTCACTGGGAAATTAAAATTATTTTATTAAAGAAACATTGTCATTATTTTCGAATATTTCAGTACATATTTCACTATATGATTTACCTTCCAACCTGTTCCTTATAGTCCCTTCACCTCCCCAAATCTTCTGTGATAGTGTTAGCTGCCATGGAGTTGAGTCTGACTCATAAAGACATTATGTTTAACTGAATGATTTTTCCCTGGTCTTGTGTCATCCTCCAATTCACTGGTATGTTTGAGTCCATCTTTGTAGCTATTGTATCAATAGACCCATTAAGAGTTCTCTATGCCCTCATTGGCCCTCTGGTTCACCAAGCATGATGTCCTTCTGCAATAATTGATCCCTCTTTATGACATATCCAAAGCAAGCCAGTCAGATAATGTTCTTATCCATAGAGTTTTAATTGACTGATTTTTTTGATGTAGATCTCCATGACTTTCTTCCTAATCTATCTTTGTCTGAAAGCTATACTAAAACCTATCCACCATGAGTGACCATGATAATATTTTAAATACCAGTGTCATTGCTTCCAACAACACAGCAATACCTAACTCATCACAGATGACAAACTCACAAATAGGTGGTGGCCTCAAATCTATCAACTAAGAATCCCACTAATTGTATCAGCATCTGGATGTGCTCCACTGTACAAATGAAAAATCTCATGTTTCCCTTTTGGCCTCATCTTCCCATCATGCCCATTCTTTTCTCCTTCACTCACATACATGTGATCATAACTGTGTCATATCTCTCTTCAACCCTTCTGCTGATCCTTAGTATTGATGATGGTGAGACTAACTGAATGTTCTAAATCCAACTTTGGGGATTAGCAACTGGAATCTTAAAAACTTGTGAGCTGCCATCTAAGGTGCAACAATTGGTCTCTCCCTGTTCTGAGCAAAGAAAAGTGAAGAAAATCAAAGACATGTCAAAACAGTCCAAAGAAGAACCTCAGCCTCCATGACCCTGAGACAAGAAAACTAAATGATCCCTGCCTATCATTACAGACTGCTCTGAAAGAGATCACATTAGAAGGTCCTAGATAAAGTGGGAGGAAAATATAGAATAAAACTCAAAATCATAAAAAAAAAGACCAGGCTTACTGCTTAGAGAGAGATTCGTGGAAGCCCCAAGACTATGGCATTGTTACCCTTTGGCACTGGAACTGAAGTCACTTCCATAGTTCTATTATCAATCAAACAGCAGGCAGGTCTATCATGTGAAACATAACTCCTTAGAACAATGACACTTTAAAAATCAACATGGCTGATCTTCAACTGTCCTAAAATCTGATTTTCTTTCAGCATATATAATCATTCTGAATGACACTTTTCACACACCAAATTGTATAAATTTGAAACATAAAAATATTTTGTACCTTTGTTCTTTCACGCATTCACACTAGAACTAGACTCACTCTCGAGTCTTAATAATTTTAATAATAATAATTATTATTTAATAATAATAATAATTTTAATTCTAAAATACCTCTAAATTCATCTGTTACCTCAATCTCATCTGACCCACTCTGTGACAAGCTAATATTGCTTCTGATCCATGTTGTAAATGATTTTTGCTTCACCAACTATTACATTTAAATAAATGCTCTTCTCTTCCCAGGCTTTTCTCTGTACCATATCAAACTAAAAACAACAGCAAAACAAACAAACAAACAAACAAAAACCTCACTGCTGCCAAGTCGATTTTGACTCATAGTGACCCCCCTTGGGTCTCCAAGGCAGTATCTCTACCAAAGTAGATTGCCCAGTCTTTCTTCGTAGGAGTGGCTGGTGGGTTTGAACCACCAGCCTTCTGGTTAGTAATCAAATGCTTTAGGCACGACACCATCTGAGCATTGTAACAAGAGTTACCTAAATAAGTGTTAATGTAATAAATGAATAAACCTTTTCCTGAATGCTAGACTTCTAGATATCTCCACATTCTTCCTAAATATCCCTAGATGTTTGCCTCAAAAGCATCTTTAAATTATTTCAATACTCTCTGCCACGCTTGCTGCTCACACCCATAGATACATTAATGTGACATAATCATGAAACCTTTCATTCAAATCTAAGATCTGGAAGTTTTATTTGAGTCTGTTCTCATTTTCTCTCAGTCCCCT
>NW_006921750.1:7215857-7217926 GCF_000298275.1 Orycteropus afer afer
AATATATAAGTGGAGGAATAAAATATGTACACTCATTAGAAGATCCAACTCTGTAAAGAATACTGTCATTTTCCCCAAACTATTCTGTAGAGTCAATACCATCCCATACATAATACCAGCAGGATTGTTGTTGATGGGCAGAGGGGTTGACAATCTGATTGACATGGGAAGGTTATATTGTAGTCATCATTTTGTCAGCTCCAACTCATGGCAATTCCATGTATAACAGATTGAAATATTGCTTATTCCTACTGTAGGTTTGTTCAAGAATATTTTAGTCGCCCTTGTATATTTTGAGTGCTTCTAGCCCAAGGAGTTCAAATTTGAACACGATAACTGACAATGTTTTATTTTGGTCCATAGAGTTTCATAGGCTAATTTTCAGGAATAGATTATCAGGCCTTTCCTCTTAGTCTTCTTTAATCTGGAAGCTCTTGTGAAACTTGTCCACTATGGGTGACCATACTTGTATTTGAAATATCAGTAACATAGCTTGCAGCATCATAATTAAACACAATCCACTGTAGAATGAATAACTGAAAGATGAGTCATAAAAGTGAGAATACAAAGGTTAAAAATATCTAGAAAAGTCTTGAAGAACAAATGTATAGGACTTATAATACTAGGCATTAAAGCATATTATAAAGCTGTAGTAATTAAAATAGTGTAGTATTGGTACAAGGGTGCATACATTGATCAATGGAAGGGAATGTACCTACCTATAAACGGACACCTGATTTGTGTCAAGGATGCCATTATAGAGCAGGGGGAAAAGTTTTTATGATCTTTTCAATAAATAGTGCTGAGTCAGGTGGATAACCAAAACAATAAATAAATATGAACTCTCATACCAATTCAAGATGGATTATATATCTAAATGTAAAAGGTAAAACAATTACATTTCATATTTCTGAAGGAAAATATCTTCATGGCATTAATGGTAGGAAAATAAAATACAAAAAGTATTAATCTTAATAACAAAAATCGATGTTGGTCTACATTAGAATTCTATTTATTCAAAATATATCAGCATGAGAATGAAGAAACAACCCAGGAAGTGGGATAGGATATTTGCAACATGGTAACTGACCAACATAACCTACACAGAACACACAGAGAAAAGGAAAAGAAAGACAGGCAATAGAAAAATGGGTTACAGGCTTAAAGTGGCACTTCACGTGGCAAATTGAAAACACAAAGCCAACTTCCATGGAATCAACTCTACAAAGCCTTCTAACAAGTGAATATGATTACCCAGCAGACTATTTAGAAACTTTGAGTGACTGCCTAATTACAAAATTTAATAACCAATCTCCTCTGACAAATCTTCCATTATTTCCATTTGGCTCAAATCTCATCCATGTCAGTACTCACTCTCCTGTTTGGATTCTCAGTGTAAATTAAGAAATGACATAATGATTTTTTTAATGTTTAATAGAGAATAATAACCAAGCTATCATATGAAACCAGGTCTGGATGGCTCCATAACCTATGTTATTGAGTAACATCTCAGTACTCAATATATTGAACAGGTTGTGAACAATTTGGTTGTTACAAAATCAGTGTTCTTTAGCTTAATAATGTCTAAATTGGGAGAACTGCACAAACTATGACATTGTCATTTATCATGAGGGCAAATGATAAGCCACTGAAAAATTTTAATAGGGCAGGGAAAAAACCATAATCATGGTAAAATGTTAAAAAAAATCAGGATGAGAGTAATGATAATGTGGTTTGGAAGGGGCAAGAATGGAAGCAGAAAGAAGCAGAGTATGTTTAGTTAATAGAGATATAAGCAACTGAGAGCCTAATTGATAAAACATTATCATGATCGTGAAATTTCCATACTTAGAGATAATGAGAAGACTAATAAACCTAAATGATGTTGAACAATCAGTTCCTAAGATAAAGTGAGTTTGACAATATCTAGAGAATGTTATTCAAGTATGATATTTAAAAAACAAACAAACAAACAAACAAACAAACAAAATATATATATATATTTGTTGTTGTTGTTGTTATGTGCCATCGAGTCAAACCCGACTCATAGCTACCCCTCCTTGGGTTTC
>NW_006921750.1:7218026-7218678 GCF_000298275.1 Orycteropus afer afer
ATATATATTCATATATTCTCTTAAATCTAATGATAAGAAAACTATGCTACCTACTGTTGTTGGTGTTGTTATGTGCCATCGAGTTGGCCCCGACTCATAGCAACCCCTTCTTGGGTTTCCGAGGCAGTATCACTATGGAAGTAGGATTGCCCAACCTTCCTTCCAAGTAGTGGCTGGTGGGTTTGAACCGCCGGCCTTCTGGTTAGCAGTCAAGTGCTTTAGCCACTATGCTACCAAAGCTCCTATGCTACCTATAAGCACTGCCAAAATTACTACTCCTAGATGTTTTGCAATTAACTGATAATTAAAACACTCATGATAGAGAAGTTACATTTTAAAAGAAATAATGATTAACTACAAATAATGAAAAACCAAGTATTGATAGTAAATAATTATTAATAGCTTAAATATGGTTAATAACATGTGTAATATAAAAATTATTTATTATTAACAAAAATTCTGCTTTAAAATCTCACCTTAAATTAAAAGCTAGCATCAAAGAAAGGAAAGAAATAATAAGTTCTCATACTATTTGGTAATACCCATTACATATAATCATAAACAGATATTGTTCTATTTTAAGGCAATGTTGTTGTTGTTGTTATGTGCCATTGAGTCAGCCCTGACTCATAGCGACCCCTCCTTGGGTTTC
>NW_006921750.1:7218951-7219556 GCF_000298275.1 Orycteropus afer afer
GCCTAAAATAGAAAGTATAAAACAAGATAGAAAAAAAAACTCACTGCTGTCGAGTCAATTTTGATTTATAGTGACCCTTCTTTGGGTTTCTGAGGGAGTATCACTACAGAAGTAGATTGCTCCATCCTCCTTCCAAGGAGTGGCTTGTGGGTTTGAACTGCCAGCCTCCTGGTTAGCAGTCAAATGCCTTAGGCACTACGCCATCTGAGCTCCTAAGAAAGAAAAGTAACATAAAAAAAAAAAAAAAATTGTAAAGAAGAAGAAAGAAGTGCCAGTAAGGGGTCAAAGAACTTATACCAATTATATGGTGCTTATAACTGACACAATAAAGTAGAATGAAGGAGAAAAACAAAACATAAAAAAAGAAATGAACAATACAATACCAGGCAATTGCCATGAAAAGAAAGCAGCCTTGGTAAATCAGTACTATAAATGTTAAGACAAAACATCAAACGGGAAAAGGCTTATGCTTTATATGACTACCAAGTGAATATATATTTGTTATTCATATATATATATATATATATACACACACACACACACACACATACATATATATATGTATATATATTGTTGTTGTTGTTGTTGTTATGTGCTGTCGAGTC
>NW_006921750.1:7221720-7235662 GCF_000298275.1 Orycteropus afer afer
TTACTCTTCTGATAGAACTTGGTAAAACCCCCGAGATTATGGAACCCTGGAATTGAACTCACTCTTGTGGCTTCTAGCCAAACAATAGACAGACGTATAAGGTGAACATTTATACAATGTAGGTGCACTCCTTAGAATAATCAACCATGGAAGATCAGAAGAACAGTATTTGCACAGGGAGATAGCTCAGACAGCAGGCATGCATAGGAAATAAGGATACAGGGAAAAGGTAACCAGAGAGAGGAAGTGGGAAGAAAGCATTATGTAGACTGCAGTTAAAGCCATGAAACAGAATGTATATGAACTGTTTTATGGAAAATGAATTTACTCAGTAAACTTTCACAAAAATTACAATTAAAAAAAATTATAGCCTCAGAAACTCTATGAGACCATTCTCCACTGTCAGAGGAGGTCTCTATGAGTTGAAAATTGAATCATTGGCACCTAACAACAACAAAAATATATAAATCTATATATATCAATTGTTATTAGTTGTGAGTTAAATAATTTGAAATTTAAATATTGAATGCAAATTCTTAGAAGTACAAAGTCAGACTCTTGGCTCACTGCCATCTAGTCGATTCCAACAGACAGCAGTGCCCATGGGATTTCCAAGGCAGTAAACTTATTTATTTATTTATTTAAAATTTTCATTGTGATTTGCGTGTAAGTTTACAGAGCAAATTCACTTTCCAAACAGCAGCTCACATACACTTCATATCATGACATTGACTAAAATTTCCCACAATTCTACAGCTCCCCTCCTACTTCCTCCCCAGTTACCTCTTCCCTGTGTCCTTCCTTCCCATGCACTGCTGCCCCAGGAGCTGTCTCCTTCTGCATACATAGTCTTCCTATTCTCCCATAATTGATCTCTCCAAGGAGTGAATCTACCTAATGTAAATGTTAAGCTCATATGCTTGTCCTTTGTTTGGCTGGAAGCCATGGGAGTGGGTTCAGTTCCAGACCTGAAGGGTAGCTAGGGGCCATAGTCTCAGTGATTGCATCAGACTCTATCAGACCAACAAACCTGATCCCCCCCCCCTTTTTTTTCTTTTCTAATGATTTTGAGTTTTGTTCCACATTCTTCTCCCACTCTGTCCAGAATCTCCTAAATAGATCCCCCTCCTAGTGGCTGACATTGGAAGCTGGGAAGCACCAGTTCTTCTGGTCTCATAGTAGTATAGTAGTAGTATAGCCTGAGGTGTACCAGTCACTTCAACTAATTGTTTCCATGTGTCTTTAGTCTTCTTCATTTCTCTTTGCTCTGGATGAGGAGAGGCCTATCATTGCACAGCCACTTGTAAGCTTTCAAGATCCCAGTCGCTACTCGCCAAGGTACAATGTGGAATGTTTTTGTGTAGTATGTTATGCCAATGGAGCTTGATATCCCTGAAACCATGGTCCCTAGCTCACAGGTCAAACTACTTGCTCCCTTTGGGTAGCTGGCTGTGGCCAAGAAATGACTACAACCTTTTCCCTTGTCAGCTCCACTATATACCTGGAAATTCTTACAGAACATAAAAATACACTTGTAGAAACATTATCTGCCAACAATGGTCATGGGAACACTCCCCCCTGCATAGACATATTTAATAGTTCAGCCTCTCCACCTATCTATCCACTAATAGATCAGTGTTTTCCTTCACTACAATGCAGTACTGTATGTGCAAAAGGGTTTATCTTTGTTGTCTGTACCTCCCATGCACCTCTCTAGACCTTTCTCTTCCTCAATGCCACTGTTTTGCTCATCACATTTGGTACATTGCCATTCTCTTCACCCAAATAAATACTTGTCTCTACCTATCTTCCCTCTCCATCCCTCCCACTTCTGGTAACTAACAAAGAAAATTTCCTTCCATATATGAACATTTCCTTGACATTTTACAATAAAAGACTAATAGAATATTTGTCCTTCTGTGATTGACTTGGGAGTTCTGGTGGTGTAGTGTCTAAGGCATTTGACTGATAACCAGAAGGCTGGCAGTTCCAACCAACCAGCCACTCCTCAGAAGGAAAGTTGGGCAATCTACTTCCGTGGAGATACTTCCTCGAAAACCCAGAGAGGGGTCGCTCTGAGTCACATCCGACTCAACGGCAGTGAGTTTGCTTTTGGTTTTTGGGATTGACTTATTCCACTCAGTATAATATCCTTCAAGTTCATTCATGTTATGTAGTGTTTTGCTGATTCTACACTATTCTTTAGGGTTGCATAGTATTCTATTGTGTGTATGTACCACAGTTTGATATTCATTCTTCTGTCGATGAACACCTAGGTTGTTTCCATCTTTTTGTTATTGTAAATAGTCCTGTGATGAAGATGGATGTGCATATGTTTGTTCTGGTCCTTGCTCTCATTCTTTAGGATATATACCTAGTAAGGGAATTGCTGGGTCAAATGGTATTTCTAATTCCAACTTTTTAAGGAATCACTATACTGCTTTCCACAGTGATTGTATCATTTGACATTCACACCAGCAATGTATGAGAGTCCCAATCTCTCAGCAACCTCACTAGCATTTGCTATTTTCTGTCTTGTTGAACTTTGGTACTTCTGTTGGGGCAAGATGGTATCCCACTGTTGTTTTGACTTGCATCTCTCTAATAGCTAATGATAAGGAGCATTTTTTCACGTTTGTTGGCTGCCTGAATATCCTCTTTGGTGAAGTGTCTATTCATGTGTCCTGCCCTTTTTTAATTGAATTGTTTGTCTTTTCATTGTTGAGGTGTTGGAGTTTTCTATAAATTCTAGAGATAAGTCACTTGTAAAATATGTCATTGCCAAATATTTTTTTCCTAATCTCTAAGTTCTCTTTTGACTCTTTTGTTCGAGAAGTCTTTGGAAGCACATAAAAAGTTCAGTTTTAAAAGGGTCCATTCATCTTGTTTATCTTTTGCTGTTTGTGCACTTTGGATTATGCTTGATAGTTTATTTATGCCATATATTAGGGCCCCTAAGTTTTCCCCTAATTTGTCCTTGAGGAACTTTATAGTTTTACAAATCACATTTAAGTCTTTGATCCATCTGGATTTAGTTTTTGTGAATGGTGTGAGGTACGAATCTTGTATCATTCTTCTGCAAATGGATATCTAGTTTTGCCAGCACCGTCTGATAAACAGACAATCTTTTCTCTATTTAATGGATTTCACCCCTTTGTCGAAGATCAGCTGACCATGAGTCAATGGGTCTATTTCTGGGTTCTCAATTCTATTCCATTGATTTATGTTATCTGTCATTGTAGCAATATCAGGTATTTTTTACCGCTGTGGCTGTATAGTAGGTTTCAAGATCCAGGAGTGTGAGACCTCCAACTTCGTTCCTCTTTTTCAATATGCTTTGCTTTCCAAGGTCTCTTTCTTTTCCATGTAAAGTTAGTGTTTGGTATTTCCATATCCTTAAAGAATGTTGGTGGGATCTGGATTGAGATTGCATAGAATATATAGATTGCTTTGGGATAGAATTGATATTTTCACAATGTTCAATCTTCCTATGCATGAGCATGGTATATTCTTCTATTTACATAGATTTCTTATGGTTTCTTGGATTAATCTTCTGTAGTCTTCTTTGTACATGTCTTTTATATCCCTAGTGAGATTTATTCCCAAGTATCTTATTTTTCTGGTAGCTATTGTAAGTGGTATCGCTTTCCTTATTTCCTTTCCAGCAGTCTCTTTGCCAGTGTAGAGAAATCCAACTGATTTTGGGATGTTGATTTGTATCCTGCCACTGTGCTAAACCTCTCAATTAGTTCTTGTAGTTTTTTGCTGGGTCTCTTGGGTTTTCTATGTGAAGAATCATATCAGCAAATAGGAATAGTGTGATTTCTTCCTTAGCAATTTGGATGCCTTTGGTTGCCCTTTCTTGCCTATTTCCCTGGTTAGGACTTCCAATATAATATTGAATAGAAATGGTGATAGAGGGCATCCTTGTCTGATCCTGTTTGCAAGGGGAATGGTTTCAGTGTCTCTCCATTGAGAATAATCTTGGCTGCTGGTTTTGCATATATGCTCTTCATTATGTTGAGGAATGTCCCTTCTATTCTTATTTTGTTTAGAGTTTCAATCAGGAATGGTGTTGGATTATATCAAATGTCTTTTCTTCATCAATTGATATGATCATGTGGTTCTTTTTATTTGTTTTATTTGTGAGGTGGTTAAATTTGATTTTTTTTCTAATGTTGAACCATCCTTGCATACCTGATATGAACCCCACTTGGTCATGATGAATGATTTTCTTGATATGTTGTTGGAGTCTATTGGCTAGTATTTTGCATCTATATTCATGTAGAATATTGGTCTGTAGTTTTCCTTTTGAGTAATGTCTTTGCCTAGTTTTGGTATCAAGGTTGTGCTTGCTTCATAAAATGAGTTAGGGAGGATTCCATCCTTTTCTATGTTCTGGAATAGTTTGAGTAGGATTGGTGTCAGTTCTTCTCTGAATGTTTGGTAGAATTCTCTGGTGAAACCATCTGGGCCAGGACATTTTTTTGTTGGTAATTTTTTAATGATCTGATCAATTTCTTTTCTTGTTTTGAATCTGTTCAACTATACCACATCAGTCTGTTAGTTTTGGTAAATAGTGTCTTTCTAGAAATCTGTCCATTTCTTCCAGATTTTCAAATTTGTTGGAGTACAGTTCTTCATAGTATCCTGTTATTATCTGTTCTGGTTACATAGTGCCACTCTGATAAGAATGTACCACAAATGGTATGGCCTTAACAAAGAGGAGTTTATTCTCTTACAGTTCGGGAAACAAGAAATCCAAGTTCAAAATACCAAACTCTAGGGGGTGTATGAAAGCCCCTTGACCTTGGGATTCACTTCTGCCTCTTGCTCCCAGCCCACTGAAGCTAAAGGCATCTATTCACTCAGGCAGCTACTGGCTATTGGGGCTGACAAGCCCAAGGTCAACAAATATAATGGCACAGTCCCAATGTTATCAAGCCACATGGCAGACCACTAATTCAAGTCCATTGAAAGTTCCAGCATTGGCAAGGCATGGCAGGCTGCTGAACAATGACTCAGTTATATGTAGGGTTCAAACATACTATAAGCTGGAGACCATTCCCAAAGCTATTTCTTAGATATGGGAAGCAGACCACATACCCAAAGCAGCTACTCAGCTGCTCCAATTGATTCCACCATGGATTGAATTACCAATCTCATCATAGGGAATAACTACCCAGCTGCCCAGCCATTCAACCAGGTGTAACCAAATTGACACACAAACATAACCACAATTATACCCCTTGTTAACTTGGCACATGTATAGATCTTTAATGAGTAGCATCTGTACAGATCTCTTCACTAGGTGACTCCAGTCCCTTAGTTTATGAGTGGCGACCTCAACCCCTTAGCCTGGCAACCCCCATTCCTCTCCCTCTTGGGCATAGCAGCCCTGCCTCCTCACTCTTGGGAAGTGGTTTGACTCCATCCCACTAGCTCACGTGAACAAGCAGCCCCACACTCCTAAGGGGCTGTGGCGCTTCCACCACCAAAGGCCATGGTCCTACTCTTGAGGCTGAGACAGCTCTGCTTCCCATTTCCTCAGTTTCTCTGCTTCTGCCAATTAATGCCTAAAGGCAACCCTCTCCACCAGGAATCTTCCTGCCCAAAGGACACTCAGCTTTCTTGCTTTCCAACCTGCAACTCCATCTCATGCCAGTCTCTTCTATCATTTAATGCCCAAAGGCAACCTACTCTGCCAAGAAGCCACCTACCCAATGGCACCTGGCTTTCTCCTCTGTGGGTGGTTAACCCTGTTGCTGTTTAATGCCGATCTCTGGGCTCTACTACTTCTGTCTCTTATACTGGTCTCTCTGTGGTATCTCTCTGCCAATCTCTTGGCTCTGCTGCTGCCATCTCTCATGCCACATGCTGGGGTCTCTCTGCCATGGTTTTGGGTTAAGGACACAATCCATTCCTGTTTCCATATTCTGTTCCGGTTACCTAGTGCCACTCTGACAAGAATATATCACAAATGGGATGGCTTGAACAAACAGGAGTTTATCATCTTACAGTTTGGGAGGCTAGAAGTCCAAAGTCAAAGTGCCAAACTCTAAGGGCTGTGTGAAAGCCCTTCGACCTTGGGCTTCAGCTCTGTCTCTTGCTCTAAGCCCACTGAAGATAGAGATATCTCTTCACTCAGAAAGCTACAGGCTACTAAGGCTGACAAGCTCAAGGTCAACAAATAAATTAGCACAGTCCTGATGTTACCAAACTACATAGTAAGCCACTAATCCAATGAAAGTCCCAGTATTGACAAGACATGGCAGGTTGCTGAAAAATGACTCAGCTACATGCAGGATTCAATAGGGCCATAAGCTGGAGATATTCCCAAAGCTGTTTCTCATATACGGGAAGCAGACCACATACCCAAAGGAGCTACTTAGCTGCTCCAGTAGATTCCACCATGGAGTTAATTACCAATTTCAGCATAAACACACCCAGTTGCCCAGCCACTCAATCAGGCCCAGAGAAGTTGACACACAAATGTAACCACCACATTATCCTTCTTTTCAGATGCTTCTGTAGTGACATCGCTCATTTCATTTCTTATTCATGTTATTTGTATTCTCTCCCTCTTTCCCCTTGTTAAATTTTCCAGTGGTTTGTCAATTTTATTCATCTCTTCAAAAAACCAACTTCTAATCTTGTTGATTTTTTTTTGTCTTTATATTTTCTGTTTCATTGATTTCTGCTCAAACCTTTATTATTTCCTTTCTTCTGCTAACTGTAGCCTTTTCTTGCTGTTCTTTTTCTAATTGTTGGAGATGTTGTTTTAAAGTGTTGATTTTGGCTGTCTTTTTTTTCGATGTTTGTGTTTATTGCTATAAATTGCCCTTGATCACTGCTTATGTTTTATCCCAAAGATTTTGGTTTGTTGTGTTTTATTCTCATTGGATGCAAGGAATTTTTTAATTTCATTTTATATTTCATCTATTACCCAGTCGTTCTTAAGGAGGGTGTTGTTAAGTGTCCATGTATTTCCTCTTTTTCCATTGATCTTCTATTGTTGATTTCTAATTTTATAACATTGTGATCTGAGAAGACACTTTGCAATCTTTCAATGTTTCTAAATGTATTCAGGCTTGCTTTATGGCTTAACATATGATCTATCACAGAGAATGTTCCATGTGCACTGAAAAAGAATGTATATTGTGTTAATGTTGGGTGAAGTGCTCTGTAGATGTCTGTAAGGTCAAATAGATGGATTGTATTGTTTAGTTCTTCTGCATCTTTGTTGAGTTTCTTTTCAGTTGTTCTATCTTTCATTGAAAGTAGTGTATTAAAGTTTCTTACTATGACTATTTGTCTTTTCAATTCTGTTAAAGTCTGGTTTATGTATTTTAGAACTCTTTCTTTGGGTCCATAGATATTTATTAAGGTTATATCTTCTTGTTCAATTGATCCTTTAATCATTGTATAATCCTTCCTTATATCTTATGGTAGTTTTTGTCTTAAAGTTAATTTTATCAGAAATTAATATTGCCACTTCTGCTCTTTTTTGGTTGCCATTTGCTTGATATATCTTTTTCCAACATTTTATTTTTAGCCTATTTTTTCTTTGTCTCTTAGGTTTGTCTCTTGTAGACAGCATATTGATGGGATATGTTTTCTTATCCAGTCTGCAACTATCCATCTCTTGAGTGGTGCATTTAATCTATTGATATTCAGTATAATTATCAACAAGTATGAATTGATTGCTGTCATTATTTTTTTCATTTCTATTGTGATTGGATGAAAGTTTACAGAGCAAATTCACTTTCCATACAGCAGCTTACATACACTTTTTCTCATGATATTGACTGCAATTTCCCACAATGCAACAGCTCCCCTCCCACTTCCTCCCCATATTTATTTCTTACCTATGTCCTTTTCTTTCATGCACTCCTGCCCCTGAGCTGTCTTTCTGTGCTTGAACAACCCTTCTATTCTCCCAAAATTGATCTCTCCAAGGAGTATGTCTACCTAATGTAAATGCTCAGCTCATATGCCTGTCTTTTGTTTGTCTGGAAGCCACAGGAGTGGGTTCAATTCCATACCTGAAGGGCAGCTAGGGGCCATAGTCTCAGTGGTTCCATCAGGCTCTATTAAACCAGCAAACCTGGTCTTTTTTTTTTTTTTTCCCCCCAATGATTTTTAGTTTTATTCTACACTGTTTTCCCACTCTATCCAGGATCTCCTACATAGATCCCCCTCTGAGTGGTTGACAGTGGTAGATGGTTCCATCAAGTCTTCTGATCTTACAGTTCCATAGGCTGAGGATTGCATGGTATATCAGTCATTTGGACTAATTGTTTCCATGTATCTTTGGTTTTCTTCGTTCTTCTTTGCTCTGGATGAGGAAAGATCCATTGTTGCATCTAGATGGCCACTTGCAAGTTTTAATATCCCAGTCACTCATGAAAGTAGGATGTGGAACAAAGTTTTTGTGTAGTATGTTATACCAATTGAGCTTGATGTCCCCTGCAACTATGGTCCTGAGATTGCTTCATTTTTTTATGTGTTATTTCATGGTGTTCTAGTTTCTTTTTCCATATAATTTTCTGTACTGAGCTCATTATGTTTATGAATTGTGTTATCATTTCCTGTTTTCCTATTGTTCTAGTATTTGCTAAATATTTGTGCTTGTCCTATTTTTTATTGTGATATGAAGGTTTATCATCTTTCCTTGTGGTTACCTTGTGATTTATAATTTTCTCCCCAACTTTAGAACAGTCCATTCTATCATGCAACTCGCAATTTCCTCACCATTTAGAAGTTCTGTAACTACAATATTTTTTCTTACTCTTTGTTTTATAATTTTCCTCATTTGCCAACTGATGTCTCCCGTTCCCTGGTTACAGTCTTTTAAGCTTATTTTACTTGGATACTGCCATAGCTGTGTTGGTTTCTGGGTTTTAATATCATGTATTAATGGTTGGCTGTTGTTTGATATTATTGGTTCCCTGTTCAAAGGACTCCCTTTAGTATCCTTTATAAGGCTGGTCTGGTTTTAACAAATTCCCTTAATTTCTGCTTATCTGGAAATCTCCTAATTTCATCATATCTGAGGGAAAATTTTGCTTGGTATATAATTCTAGGTTGGAAAATTTTCTCTTTCAGTACTTAATATATACTATCCCTTTGCCTTCTTGCTTGCATGGCTTCTGCTGAAATCAAAGCTTATTCTTATTGGTTGTTCTTTGTGGGTACCTTTTTCTTTTCCCATGCTGCTTTCAGGATTCTTTCTGTCTTTGGTTTTGATAAGTTTGATGATGGTATGTCTTGGTGATTTTCTTTTGGGGTCTATCCTGTTTGGGGTACATTGGACTTCTTGAATGGATATATTCTCATCTTTCATCATATCAGGGAAGTTCTCTTCCAACAAATCCTGGACAATTTTCTCAGTGGTTTTCTTTCACTCTTCCTATTCTGGAATTCTGATTACATGTAAGTTGTTCCTTTTGATGGTATCCCACATGTGCCTTAGGCATTCTTTATTTTGTTTTGATCTTGTTTTTCTGATGGATCCCTTTCCAAAGAAGTGTTCAGGTATTTGTTTTCAAACTCATTAATTCTGTTTTCTATTGATTCAATTCTACTCCTTTGTCCTATCAAAGTTTTATTTACTTCTGAATATTTAGTATTAATCATGTGGATTTCCATTTGTATCATTTCTAATTTTTCATTTAGTTTGTCATTTTGTTCTTATATTTTCTTCTGAAATTTTCTAGAGTTTTGTCTGTGTTTTCCTTAATTTTGTCTGTGTTTTCCTTGATCTGTCTCTCAATTCTTTGAAAATGCCTAAGTATAATTCTTTTGAATTCCTTATCATAAGTTCCAATGCTGCTTCTTCCTCAGGCATGTGTTCTGCATCTGTATTCTACTCCCATGTTTCTACCATTTTATCTTGCTTCTTTGCGTGGACTGTGATGGTCTGCTCTCTCTTATGTATTGTGATGGTGTATTTAGATCCCTGTTAACTGTTTATGGAGAGCAGATAAGGGTCTTTCAGGCTCTTCTTGGTGGTCATTTATCATTGGCAAGTTGTTGGAGAAAGAAGTGGTACCTCTCACTCAGTAAGTCAAGCTCCAGGACAGGAAGGTGTGGTTATGTTGTGTGGGCACATTTGCTGTCTCCCAATCAGTTAGACAAAAACAGTGATTGAAAAACCATCAAAAAAGGAAAATCAAGTGGACAAAAACACAATGCATAAACACACATGAGCAATAACCAAGAAGAGGAAAAAAAAAAAAAAAAAGTCCACAATATCTGGGGAGGAGGCAATAAGGGAAAAGAGGTAGACTAGGAGAATGTGAAGAAAAAATGGGAAAAATTTAAAATGAAAAACAAGGAATGGTGAGAACCTTGAGAGAGAAAAAAAAAAATGTGAACCAGGAACAGGGAAGAGAGAAAAAGCCTTAGAAGAGAAAAAAAAAAAAAGAAGAAGAAGAAGAAGAAAAAGGACAAAAGATAAATATTAATAACAATTTTAAAATGGACAAAAGCAAACAAACTTAAAAAAAAAGGAAAAAAATCTGACCAGTGCAGGGCACCCGGTCTCTGTCAGATCACACAGGGTAGGATGGGATTCCTGCTGGCCCTTAAGGTTGGTTGGAGTGAAGGATGGCCATTCCTATGTTCACAAAGAGGGTGTGGCATATAAGAGTAACAAGGGGAATATCACATCTTTCCAGTTGTTCATGTCCAGAATGTCCTTGCTGTCCCTGGCAAGTGGAGAATATTCTTGGGTCCCTGGTATCTGAGAAAACTCTGTTGCTTTAAATACCCAAAATGGTTGAACCACTTGTAAATGTTCAAAATGGCTGTACCCTCTGGACAGCCAAAAGTCCACAGCTCAGCCCATCTCCCTCTTCGCTGCTTCCTCTTTTTTTTCACCAGCTACAAGTGCAGTCTTCCTTGCAGCCCCTAGCTAGCAGAGCCACTTTTTAGGTTAACTATTTGTTCCTAAAACCACTTGGCAATATTCAAGATGTCCATGCCATCAGGAATTGTTAACAGACTTCAGCCCCGTATGTCTCCTTTTTCGGTGTTTTCATGCAGGTTAGTGAACTAGTTGGAATTTAGTCCACTTTGGTATCCTTCCTTTCAAAGCTCAGGGCTCCAGAACTATCTTCTGTATCTGTGTTAATCGGTTCCCCCTTTCTTTGTTGAAAAGAGTCTGTGCAGTTTGCCTGCCTATTCTGCCATCTTACCAGAACTCTCCTCAAAGGATGTAAATCTTTATTGAAGCAGACTGCCTCATCTTTCTTCCATGGAGCAACTGGTAGGCTTTCAACCCCTGACCTTTTGGTTATCAGCCAAATTTCTTAACCATCCGAGCTCCTAAAAAAACAGATTAGATCTGATAAAATTATAACCACTTGATTATATCTCAGCCTTTAACACACCAAGCCAAACATAATTATAGGGATTAACTGAGTAACATAATAATTGACAATAATAACTAACATATGTACTGTTTACTATGTGTCAGACACTGCTACATTTATTGTGTTTTTTATTATATTTATTAGCTCATTCATTGCTTATAACAACCCGCTAGGAAGGTAGTGCTATAATACTCATTGGCTGTTGTTATTTTTGGGTGCAGTTATGTCAGTTCCAGCTCATAGTGACCTTATTTACAACAGAATGAAATATTGCCTGGCCCTGCACCATCCTTACAATCATTGGTATATTTGAGACTATTTATTCAGCCCCTGTGTCAATCCATTACATTCAAGATGTTCCTCTTTTTTGCTGACACTCTACTTTACCAAGCATGATATTCTTCTCCAGGAACTAGTCCATCTTGATGACATGACCAAACTACAAAAGTGAAAATCTCACCATCCTGGTTTCTAAGGAGATTCCAGCTGTACTTCATCCAAGACAGATTTGTATGTTGTTCTGGCAATCCACATATATTCAATATTCTTCACCAACACCTAATTAAAATACATCAATTTTTCTTTGGTCTTCCTTATTTATTGTCCAGCTTTTGCATGAATATAAGTGATGGAAAATACCATGTCTTGGGCAGATGAATTTAGAGATGAAGAAGCTAATGCAACTTTGTTTCCTCTGGGCTAATGTTACAGTGCTAGAGCTTGGTTGAGAGAAAGTGGAGCACAGGTACTTGTCTCCTGACCCTTGCCTCTTAAGCAATTACTCTACTCTCTCTTAAGTAGTAAATGTGGCTAAAGAGGTATCAATAAGTTTTGTACTTAAAGTAGGTTATACACATTCTTTTAAATATCTATATTTACATGCAAAATCAATAAATTTAAAAACACATAAAATATTCAAACTTTATTCTTTGCCTGCAAATCAATAAGCACACAATAAAAACAAAAGTAAACTATACAATATAATGGAAAGATGCTTTGATAAATAAGTTCTTGGGTAAAGAGTATATTAAAACTGGCATTACAGATTTTACAATGAGAAGCTTTAAAGAAAAATGCATAACATGCAAGAATACATATCACTCTGAACAATAGTGTTAGACAAAAAAGGCAGAAACAGTTTTCTGATTCTGTTTATCCAAAAACATGCTAAAGAGATTTAGAATATTAGAAATTGAGAAGTGGTCCCCTAAGGAGTGAGGTGGTGAGAAAAGAGGTCAACTGGAAAGAAGCACGGGAAAATCTTATGGGTGGATGGAAATGTTGTATACTTTACTTGGATGGGGATTATTGGAAAACACACAATATCTGACAAAACACTTCAGAACTCTCCATTTAATTATAATTAATTATTTTTTTTTTACCAAAGTGTCATACCAACAATTTGATAAATTTCCAAAAAGAATAACAAAGGCCAGTGTTCTACTGGGTTAGAAAAGAAATGGAAGTTAACTACCACAAATCAACAGAAGAGTGAATTGTTCTTAGAGCCTTGGCCTTGAAATCTGACAGGTTTGGGTTCAAATCCCAGATCTTTTACTTACTGGATGTGGGAATTTGGTAAGTAGCCTAAGCATGTTTTCTCATCTGTAATTCAGTGTGATTGATCCATTACAAAACTAGTCTGAACTCATCCCTGCTACCTCATCTGTTTTTTGTAATGTGGCTTCAGCTTCTCCTATAAAGAGTTAAAGGATACTTTCTTTATCTTTGAAGCTGGATCAGTTGTGTTACTTGTTGTGTCCAAAAAAATGAGATAAATGTGGCACTGTGCCAGCTCTGAGTCTAGGCTCCAAAGACCTTGCATTTTTCCTTCCATTCTCAGTTTCCTTTTGCTTCCACTTGAACAAGTCCAGGTCAGCCTTTTGTAGAGGAGAATACTCTATTAAGGAAAGTATTTTAAGGGAAACCCAGTTTTCTCAGACTTACAAGTAGTTGTCATCCTAAACAAACTGTCCCCAGTCATCCTCCACTGGGTAGGTACCTCAGTGAGTCTAGCTGAGAACAGAACTATCTATTCAGCTCATCCATAAACTGGTGAGCAATAATAAATGCTTATTGTCTCAAGTTACTGTTTTCTGGGTTGCATCATCATATGGCAATAGCTAGCTGATACATATACGAAAAATTTACATCTTCTGGTTTTGTTCTGGAGAACAAATTAGAAAATGGCCTTAAAGCAACTATGAAAATTGAAAGGTGCAACCAAATATAATGAATAGATCAGATAAATGTCTTTTTTACTATTTTTCCCTGGTCCAAAGAGAGTAGTAGGAGAAAATATATTAATTTATATTTTAGATCTTCTCTTCTGAGATGACACATGGATGAAATCTCTTATGAAGAACACAGAATCTTGATTGAAGGAAGAGTTATTAGCAACCTGTGATAGGCAAATAATTTAATCTTACTTGTTGAACGTGAAGAGGACTTGAAGTACTTACTAATGAAGATCAAAGACTACAGTTTTCAGTATGGATTACACTCAACGTAAGTAAAACAAAATCCTCACAATTGGACCAATAAGTAACATCATCATACCAGAA
>NW_006921750.1:7235967-7239593 GCF_000298275.1 Orycteropus afer afer
AAAAGAAGTCACTTTCAGGACTACAGTACACCTGGCCTGAGCCATAGTATTTTCAATCACCTCAAATGCATGCAAAAGTTTAACAATGAATAAGAAAGACCAAAGAAAAACTGATGCCTTTGGTGTTGGCAAAGAACATTGAATATATAAAGGATTGTTAGAAAAATGAACAAATCTGTCTTGGAAGAAACACAGTTCAAATATCAAGATAGACCTTTACATAGAGAAGGAGCCCATGCTTGGTAAAGTGGATGATCTGCAAAAAAGAGGACAATTTCAATATTTTATTATTTTGTACACATGGTCAGTATGAATCAGAATGAACGCCATGATACCAAATATCAGCAGCATAATTTGAGATCTTCTGTTCAGATACGACACATGGATTATAGCTCTTCTGCAAATCTCATTGAATAATAATCCTTGCCTTAAGGCTGGGCTGTGAAAGATACACAGGAAGAAATGTCAACTACTAATATCTGCTTTGATCATAAAACACACAACTGGTTTCCAACTCTGCTTTTGTCCTATTCCTCACTTTGAGATAAGAAACAGAAACCTGGAGGTAATGTGCCCTGAAAAAATTAATTCATAAAATTCGTGAGAGATGTAAGTTTTAACCCAGGTTTTATGAGTAACCAAAGACCTACCAAACTGATGGGCATTGAGTCAATTACAACTCATAGCAACTCTATGAGTCTTAGAGTAAGTCAGCCCTAATTCCATCACACCTGTGGGGAGTTTCTAAATATTTTGGTCCAGACAATGGTTATGGCCCAAAGGTTTTTAATGTAGTTAATTTTTTCTTTTAATACATTTTTTGAAATATAATTTATGTACAGTGAAATACACAAAACTAAAGTGACAAAACTAAAGTGTAGTTTGGTCATGTTGCAGAGTTTTGCAGATTATACATTATTCTTTAGTGTTGCTTAGTGTTCCATTGTGCGCATGTACCATAGTTTAGTTATCCATTGTTCTGTTGACAGGTATCTAGGTTGTTTCCATCTTTTTGCTATTGTAAATAGTGCTGCAATGAACATGGGTGTGCATATATCCGTTCTTGTCCTGGGTCTCACTTCTTTAGGATATATACATAGTAATAGAATTGATGGGTCAAATGGTATTTCAAGTTAGAACTTTTTAAGGAATAGTCATACTGCTTTCTACAGTGATTGTTATCATTTGACAGTCAGACCAGCAGTGTATTAGAGTCCCAGTCTCTCCAGATCCTCACCAATGTTTGTTATTTCCTGTCTTGTTGAACTTTGCAATTAGTGCTCATTGTTGTTTTGATTTACATCTCTCTAATGGCTAATGATCACGAGCATTTCTTCATTTATTTGTTGGTCACCTGAATATCCTCTTTGGCAAAGTGTCTATTCATGTCTTCTGCCCATTTTTTAGTTGGATTGTTAGTCTTTCTGTTTTTGAGGGGTTAAAGTTTTCTATTAATTTTAGAGATAAATCCCCTGTCACATATGTTGTTACCAAATATGTTTTCCCAATCTCCAAGTTCTCTTTTGACTCTTTTGGAGAAGTATTTGGAAGCACATAAAAATGTAATTTTCAGAAGGTCTCATTCATCTAGTTTATCTTCAGCTGTTTGTGTATTTTGGGTTATGCTTGACAGCCTATTTATGACAAAAGATTAGGGCCCTTAAAGTTATCCATATTTTTTCCTTGAGGAACTTTACAGTTTTAGGTTTCACATTTAAATCTTTGATCCATCTGGAGTTATTATTGTGTATGGTTTGAGGTACAGATCTTGTTTCATTTTTCTACAAATGGATATCCAGTTTTGCCAGCCTTGTTTGTTGAAAAGACCAACTCTTGACCATTTAATGTTTTTCAGCCCTTGTCAAAATTCAGCTGACCATAGGTTGATGGATCTATTTCTGGGTTTTCAATTCTGTTACACTGGTCCATATTTCTGTCATTTTACCACTACCAGGCTGTTTTGACTACTGTGGCTATACAGTAGGTTTTTGAGATATGGGAGTGTGAAACCTTCTACTTTGTTTTGCAATAGTTCTTGGCTCATTTGAAATATCTTTCCTTGTCATAAAAAGTTAAAGAATGATTTTCCCATATCCTTAAAGCATGCTAATGGGATCGGGATTAGGATTGTATTGAATGTATAGATTGCACTGGGTGGTACTGACATTTTCATAATGTTCAATCTTCCTATCCATGAGCATGGCATGTTCTTCCATTTATGCAGATCTCTTATGGTTTTTTGGAGTAGTGATTTGTAGTTTTATTTATACAAGGCTTTTGTGTCCCTGTTGTTGTTGTTGTTGTTGTTATGTGCCGTCGAGTCGGCCCCGACTCATAGCGACCCCTCCTTGGGTTTCCGAGGCAGTATCACTACGGAAGTAGGATTGCCCAACCTTCCTTCCGAGGAGTGGCTGGTGGGTTTGAACCGCCAGCCTTCTGGTTAGCAGTCAAGTGCTTTAGCCACTATGCTACCAGAGCTCCTAGGGAGATTTATTTCCAAGTATTTTATTTTGGTAGCTATTGTAAATGGTGGGAGGTCTGGTGGTGTAGTGTCTAAGGCATTTGACTGCTAACCAGAAGGCTGGCAGTTAAAACCTACCAGCCAGTCCTCAGCAGGAAAGTTGGGTAATATACTTCCTTAATGATACCACCTCGGAAACCCAAGGAGGGATCACTATGAATCAGATCCAAATTGACAGCAGTGGGTGGTGGTGGTGGTGATTATAAATGGTCTCAATTTCTTTATTTCTTTTTCAGCAGTCTCTTTACTGGTGCAGAAGAATCCAACTGATTCGTATATATTGCTCTTACACCTTGCCACAATGTTAAATCTCTCAATTATTTCCAGTACCTTTTTGCTGAGTCTCTTGGATTTTCTATGCAAAGAATCATATCATCAGCAAATAAGGATAGTTTGACTTCTTCTTTACCATTTGGATGCCTTTGCTTCACCTTTCTTGCCTTATTGCTCTGGCTAGGACTTCCAACATAATGTTGAATACAAGTGGTGATAGAAGACATCCCTGTCTGATTACTGTTCTCAAGGGGAATGGTTTCAGTCTCTCTCCATTGAGAATAGTGTTGACTGTTGGTTTTGCATCTACACTCTTCATTATGTTGAGGAATTTCCCTTCTATTCCAATTTTGCTGACAGTTTTTTTATCAAGAAAGGGTGTTGGATTATATCAAATGCCTTTTCTGCATTGATTAATATGATCATATGGTTCTTTTCCTTTGTTTTATTTATGTGCTGGATAACATTGATTATTTTCCTAATGTTGAACCATCCTTGCAATCCTGGTATGGACCCCACTTGGTCATAATGTATTATTTTATTTTATTTTTTTTTTTGATATGTTGTTTGAGTCTACTGGTTAGTATTTTTATGAAGATTTTTGCATATATTCATGAGGGATGTTGGTCTGTAGTTTTCCTTTTGAGTGATGATTTTTCCTGGTTTTGGTATCAAGGTTATGCTTACTTCATCAAATGATTTTTGGAGGATTCCATCCTTTACTGTGTTCTGGAATAGTTTGATTAGGATTCATGTCAGTTCTTCTCTGAATGTTCAGTAGAACTTGGTTTGTCAATTTTGTTAATTTGGAAAAAAAACAACTTCTAGTCTT
>NW_006921750.1:7240444-7241277 GCF_000298275.1 Orycteropus afer afer
CGGGCACCATCTAGTTCTGCTGGTCTCATACTTGTATAGGTTGCAGATTGGATGGTGTACCAGGCACTAGGACTGATTGTTTCCATTAATTTTGGTTTTCTTCCTTCTTCTTTGCTCTTGACGAGGAGATACACATTGTTGCATCTAGATGGCAGCTTGCTAGCTTTTAAGATCCCAGTCACTACTCACCAAAGGAGGAGGTGGAACGATGTTTTGTATAGTATGTTATGTCAATTGAGCTTGATGTCCCCTGTGACTATGGTCCCAAGCCCACAGGTTCAACTATGCAGTCCCTCTGGGTAGCTGGTTGTGACCAAGAAGTGACCACAACCTTGCCCTTTGTCAGATCTACTATACACCTGGGAATTCTGATCATTCACATAATCTTATAGGACAATTGTCTGCCAACCCTATATATGATCTTGCATACACTCCCCATTTCATAGACATACCTAATTGTTTAGCTTGTCCACCTATCTATCCATCAGTATACCCAAGTTTGCCTTCACTGACAACTTAGTACTGTATATGCAAAAGGGTTCCTATTTGTTGTCTGTACTTCCCATCTACCTCTCTATGTCTTTCTCATCCTCAATGCTGCCATACTGGTCACTCACATGTGGTACATTGCTCTTCTCTTCACCCAAATCAATATTTATTTCTGTCTATCTAACAGTGTTCCCTTCCCTCCCCAATCACCCCGGTAACCAACAAAAAAAATTTCCTTCAATAGATAAACATTTCCTTAACTTTTACAATAATGGACTGATACAATATTTGTCCTTTTGTGATTGACTTATTTCACTCAGCATAATGTCCTCCAAGTTCATCCA
>NW_006921750.1:7253122-7258198 GCF_000298275.1 Orycteropus afer afer
TCTCCTTTTTTGGTATTTTCATGCAAATTCTTCTGCTAGTTGGGGTTTAGTCCACTTCTGTATCCTTCCCTTCAAGGCTCATGGGTCCAAGATTATCTTCTGTGTCTGTGTTAATTGGTTTCCCTTTTCTTTGTTGAAGAAGGTCTGTGCAGTCCTTCTGCCTAGTCTGCTCATGGATTCAGGGAATTTTTTAATTTCATTTTTTATTTCTTCTATTAGCCAATCAAAAAGCAGGGGAAAGGAGAGAAAAAGGCCAGGAAGACCAGGACAGAGTGAGGAGTCAGTAACAGGGATCAGGTAATAGGAGAGAACCCAGGCCACGACCCACAAATGGCAAGGTGGGAAAATGGGGAAAAGGAGAGGAAAATGGTGACAGGAGCCAGGACAGAGTGAGAAGGCAGCACCAGGAATCCAGGTAAGGGGAGGTTGGAGAGGCTTTGAACACTTCAAGGAGACAAACTTGTCTGTCGGTTCATCCTACTGTGGTGATGTGCTGGTATGAGTCTTGAGGCTGTACCATCAACATTTCAAACTCATTGGGGTGCACATGGTGCAAAGGTTTCAGCATGGCTTGCAGACTGAATCAGACTAAGAACAAGGAAGAGGCCATCCACTTCTCAAAGAATTGGCCAGGGAAAATCTTACAAATAGCAGAGAAACAGTCTGATACATTACTGCACAACTTTATGAAAAGCTCAGAAACATTGCCTAGTACAGAGAAGGAGGATGAGTCCCTAGGTTAGAAGGCTCTCAAAATATGACTGGGAAAGAGCTGAATCATCAGATTCAAACCAGCCTTACTCATACAGATAAGGTAAAGCTTTTGAGACTTCCATTTGCTAACAGAGCATGACTCAAATTGAGGAGAAATACCTGCAAACTTCCATTAATAATAGGAGCATGGAATGCACAAAGTATGAATCTAGGAAAATTGGAAGTTGTCAAAAACAAAATAGAACACATGAAGATTGATATCTTTGGCATTAGTGAGCTGAAGTGGATGGGTTTTGGCCATTTTGGTTCAGACGATCATAAGATCTAATATGCTGGCAATGACAATTTGAAGAGGAATGGCATGGCATTCATCATCACAAAGGATGTTTCTACATCTGTCCTGAAGTACAATGTTGTCAGTGATAGAATAATATCCATACATCTACAAGGAAGACCAGTTAATATGACTAGTATTCAAATTTATGCACCAACCACCAAAGCCAAAGATGAGGAATTTGAAGATTTTTTTTAACTTCTGCAGTCTGAAATTGAGCAAACATGCAATCAGGTTGTGTTAATTATCATTGGTGACTAGAATGCAAAAGTTGGAAGCAAAGAAGAATCACCGGTAGTTGGAAAATTTGACCTTGGTGACAGAAATAATGCTGGAAATTGCATGGTAGAATTTTGCAAGACCAATGACTTATTCATTGCAAATATATTTTTTCAACAATACTTTGCCAGATGGAACACCCAAGAATCAGATTGACTACATCTGTGGCAAGAGGTGGTGGAAAAGCTCAATATCTTCAGCCAAAACCAGGCCAGGAGCTGATTGTGGAATAGACCATCAACTGCTCATATGCAAGTTCAACCTGAAGATAAAGACAATTAAAACAAGTCCACAAGAGAAAAAAATATGATTTTGAATATATGCCTCCTGAATTTAGAGACCATCTAAATAGATTTGATGCATTGAACCCCAATGAGTGAAAACCAGAATTGTGGGATGACATTAAAAGCATCATCCATGGAGAAAGCAAGAGGTCATTAAAAATATGAGAAAAGAAAACAAGACCAAAATGGATGAAAAAAGAGATGGTGAAACTTGACCTTGAGTAGAGTAGCTAAAGCAAATGGAAGAAATGACAGGATCAAAGAGCTGAACAGAAGATTTCAAACAGCACCTTGAGCAGACAAAGCCAATTACTGTAATGAAATGTGCAAAGACGTAGAATTAGAAAACCACAAGGTTTTTGGCATTTCTCAAGCTGAAAGATTTAAGGAAAATATTTAAGCCTCGAGTTGCAACATTGAAAGATTCTATGTGCAAAATATTGAATTATGCAAGAAACATCAAAAGAAGATGGAAGAAATACACAGAGTCACTATACCAAAAGGAACTGTTAGATCTTCACCCATTTCAGGAAGTGGCATATGATCAAGAGCCAATTCTACTGAAGGAGGAAGTTGAAGATGCAATGAAGAAATTGGAGAACAAAGCTCCAGGAATTCGTGGAATAGTTATTGAGATATTTCAACAAATGGATGCCTTGCTAGAGGCATTCAGTTATGCAAGAGATTTGGAAGACAGGTACCTGGCCAACTGACTGGAAGAGATCCATATTTGTACCCATTCCAGAGAAAGGTGAGCCCACAGAATGTGGAAATTATCAAATAATATTATTAATGTCTCACACAAGTAAGATCTTACTGAAGATAATTCAAAAATGGTTGCAGTAGTATATTGACAGAAAACTTCCAGAGTAGCAAGCTGGATTCTGAAGAGGATGTGGAACAAGGGATATCATAGCTGCTGTCAGATGGATCTTGGCTCAAGGCAAAGAATACCACAAAGGTGTTTACTTGTGTGTGTGTGTGTGTGTGTGTGTTTTACTGTGCAAAGGCATTTGATTGTATGGGTCATAACAAATTGTGGATAACATTGAGAAGAATGGGAATTCCAGGACATTTAGTTGAACTCATCAGGAACCTGTACCTTGACCAGCAGGCTGCTTTTCAAACAGAACAAGGGGACACTACCTGGTTTAAAATAAAGAAGGGAGTGCATCAGGTTTGTATCCTTTACCCATATTTATTCAATCTATATGCTGAGCAAATCATCCAAAAAGCTGGACTATATGGAAAAAAAAAAAAAAAAACACGTGACATCAACCTTGGAAGAAGAATCCTTAACAATATGTGATACGCTGATGACACAACATTGATTGCTGAAAGTAAGGATGACTTGAAGCACTTACTGATGAAGATTGAAGAACACAGTCTGCAATATAGATATATCTCAATATAAAGAAAACAAAAATCTTCACAACTGGATCTATAAACAGTGTCACGATAAATGGAGAAAAAAGATTGAGGTTGTCAAAGAATTCACATTGCTTGGTTCTACAATTGATGCCAATGGAATCAGCAGTCATGACATTAGATGAGGTATAGCACTGGACAAGCTTGCTGCAAAGGACCGCTTTCAAGTGCTGAGGAACAAATATGTCTCCTTGAGGACTAAGGTGTGCCTGACACAAGCCATGATATTTTCAGTTGCCTCATTTGCATGTGAGAGCTGGACAGTGAATAAGGAAGACAGAAGAAGAGCTGATGCTTTTGAGTTGTGGTGCTGGCAAAGAGTACTGAAAGTACCGTGGACTGCTAAAAGAAGTAACAGATCTGTCCTGGAGGAAGTGCAGCCAAAATGCTCCTTGGAAGCGAGAATGGCCAGACTTCATCTCACCTATTTTGGATGTTGTCAGAAGGAACCATGGCCTGGATAAGGATGTCATGCTTGGTAAAGTGGATGGTCAACGAAAGAGGGGAAGGCCTTCAATGAAATGGATTGACATGGTGGCTGCAATGATGGTCTCAAGTATAGAAAGGATCATGGAGCTGGTGTGGGATCGAGTGGAGCATCGGGTCGCTATGAGTTGGATACGTCTTAATGGCACCTAACAACATTAAGCAGTCATTCTTAAGGAGGGTGTTGTTCAGTTTTCTTGTCTTTGCTCTTTTCCCATTCATCTTCCTATTGTTGATTTCTAATTTTACAGCATTGTAATCTGAGACAATGCTTTCCAGTATTTTAATATCTTTAAATTTATTAAGGCTTGCTTTATGACCTAACATATGGTCTATCCTAGAGAATGTTCCATGTACTTTGGAAAAGAATGCATATTGTGCTGTTGTTGGGTGAGGTGCTCGGTAGATATCTATAAGTTCAAGTTGGTACATTGCATTGTTAGATCTTCTGCATCTTTGTTAAATTTCTTTCCAGTTGTTCTATCTTTCATTGAAAGTGGTGTGTTAAAGTATCCTACTATGCTGGAGACACAATATAGATTGCATTGAACTGGAAATTAAGAATGTCACCTGGCCATTTTGGCTTCCTTATGCCTCTGGATCAACAGACAAAGAAGGGCATTACTGTACTCTTTGGTGTGATAGATCCTGATTAACAAGAGAAAATAGGATTGGCTTTACATAATGGAGGTAAAGAAGAATATGTCTGGAATAGAGAAGATTCTTTAGGACGTCTTTTAATACTACCATGCCCTGTGATTAAAGTCAGTGGAAAATTACAGCAACCCAATTCTGCTATGACTGCTAATGGTCCAGACCCTTCAGGAATGAAGGATTCAGTCATCCCACCAGGCAAAGAACCATGACCAGCTAAGGTGGTTGCTGAGGGTAAGGGAAATACAGAATGGGTGGTGGAAGAAGGTAGTCCTGAATATCAGCTACAACCACACGACCAGCTGTAGAAACGAGGACTGTGATTGCTATATTTCTTCATTGTATATGTGCATCAAATATTTTTGTTTCATTCTGTTATGAACTGTGAAATGTAAATAAGGTTAATGTGTTTTGGTTGTATGTGTGTTAGTGTATCATGTTAGGCACAAATATGACTTTATAGTTGTCCTTATTTAGAGATTATATATGGTTAAGGAGATGTGTACAACTGCCAACTTGACAAGGGGTGGACTGTGATAGTTGGAGCTGTGTGTCAACTTGGCTGGACCACAAGTCTGTGTGGTTTGAGCTGTTGTGGTGTGGTTGTTTCTATGATGGGATCAGATGACTATGTATTGGGTGGCCAATCTGTTGAAAGGGAGTTTCCCTAGGGGTGTGGCTTGTTTCCAGTATATCTGTGGACATCCTGGGAGAGGAGCCATTCTTTTGTGTCTCAGGATTCTATTGTGCTGCCTACAACTGTCCGTGAGTGAACAATCTTACCATTCGGCCTGGAGATCTTGGATTCATCATTCGTTGGAGTTAACAACCGGTGTACTGCCTCCCAGCTCTGAGCTCCTCAGCCCCTGTGGCTGCAAGAGTCAGGAAAAGCCTCCA
>NW_006921750.1:7258412-7274573 GCF_000298275.1 Orycteropus afer afer
ATATAAGCTTTACTAGTTTTGTTTCTCTAGAGAACCCAGTCTAACACATTGAAGGTTGGGCAATCTACTTCCTTAGTGATACTGCCTCAGAAACCCAAGAAGGGGTTGCTATGTGTCGGGTCTGACTCAATGGCACATAACAACAACAACAACAACAACACTATGACTGCGCAGTCATTTATTTGCTTTTTCAATTCTATTAAAGTGTGATTTATGTATTTTTGGTCTCTTTCATTGGGTCCTAGATATTTATTATTGTTACATCTTCTTGTTCTTTTAATCCTTTAGTCATTATATAATGTCTTTGTCTCCTATGGTTGTTTTTTGTCTTAAAGTCAATTTAATTAGAAATTAATATTGCCACACCTGCTCTTTTTTGGGTGCCATTTGCTTGATAAATCTTTTTCCAACCTTTGATTTTTAGTTTATTGTTGTCTTTGTCTCTAAGGTGTGTCTCTTGTAGACAGCATATTGAGGGGTTATGTTTTCTTATCCATTTTGCAGCACTATTTCTCTTGACTGGTGCATTTAATCCACTGACATTCAATGTAATTCTCAACAACTGTGAATTTGTTGCTCTCATTTTGTTATTTGTTTTTTTCATGGAGTTCCTGGTTTCTTTGTTCCATATAATTTTCTGTGCTGAGCTCATTGTTTATGAATTGTGTTATCATTTCCTTTGTTGCTTTTGTTTTAGTATTTGCTAAATATTTGTGCTTATTCTCTTTTGTCTTGTGATGTGAAGGTTTATAATTTTTCTTTGAGGTTACCCTGTGATTTATAATTTTCTCCCTAAGTTTAGAAGAATCCCTTCTATTTTGCAACTCTCTTGACTCCCTCACCATTTAGAAGTTCTGTAACTACACTATTTTTCCCTCTTTTTGGTTTGTAGTTGTCCTCATTTTCCAATTAATGTCTCAGGTTCTCTGTTTACAATTTTGTAAGTTTATTTTACTTTGGATACTTCCATAGCTGTGTTGGTTTCCAGGTTATGTCATCTTGTGTGTTAATGGTTGGCTCTTGTTTGCTATAATTGGTTCTCTGTTACTGTATATAATTCATTCTTTATCAGGGGGTTCCAATGATGCTTCTTCCTCAGGGATGTGTTCTGGGTCTGTATCCATCTTGCTAGTTTCTAGTGATTTATCTTGCTTTTTGGTATGGACAGTGATGGTCTGTTTTCTCTGAGACGTTATGTTGTTGTTCTATTTAGATTTAAGCTAACTGTTTGTGAAGAGCAGTTATGGGTGAGTTATGCTCTTTTTGGTGGTTATTTATTGTTGGCCAGTGAATGGAGAAGGAAGTGGTGTCTCACTCAGTAAATGGAGCTCCAGAAGGTACAGGTGAGGTTGCATCATATGGGCATGGCTGCTGTCTCCTACTCAGTTAGACTAAAACTATGATTAAAATCCATCAAAAAAAGAAAAGCAAGTGGACAAAAAACCCACCACATAAACACACATGAACAGTCACCAAATAGAGGGGGGGAAAAAAAACAAACCCTGCAATATCTGGGAAGGGAGCAATAAGAGAAAAGAGTTAGAGTAGGAGGATAATGAGAGAAAAATGCACATAGAAAACCAAGGAATGGGGTTAACCACAAGAAAGAAAAAAAAAGTGGGAACCAGGAATAAGGAAGAGAGAAAAAGCTGAAAACTAGAACCTGGGAAAGGAAGAATAAATAATAATAATGAATACAAACAAACAAACAAACAAAAAAAAATAATAATAATTTTAAAACACACAAAAACAAGCAAACTAAAAGGAAAAATAATCTGGGCAGAACTGGCCAGAGCACTCAGGCTTTGTCAGAGCACACAGAATGGGATAGAATTTCTTCCAGTCCAAAAGGTGGGTGGGAGTGAGGGATGGTTGCACCTCTGTTCACCAAGAGGTTGTGGGGTATAAGATTAGCAAGGGGAATATCACATCTTGTTCACATCTGGAATGTCTTTATGGTTCCTGGCAAGTGAAGTCTGTTTTGAGGTTCCTGGAATCTGAGAATGCTATTGCTTTACATATCCAAAATGGTAGAATCACTTGTAAACATTCAAAATGGCTGCATCCTCTGGACAACCAAAAGTCCACAGCTGAGCCTGTTTCCCTATTTGCTGCTTTCCCTTTTATTTACCAGCCATCAGTGCAGTCCTCTGTGCAGCACCTGGGCAGCGGGGCCAATTTTTAGGTTAATTCTTAGATCCTAATGCCACTTGGCAATATCCAAGCTGTCCATCCTGTCAAGATCACTGACAGACCACAGTTCCATATGTCTCCTTTTTCAGTGTTTTCATGCAGTTTCTTCTACTAGTTGGAGTTTGGTCCACTTTTGTAACCTTCCTTTCAAAGCTCAGGGTTCCAGGATTATCTTCTGTATCTGTGTTAATTGATTCCCCTTTTCTTTGTTGAAGAGGGTCTGTGTAGTATTTGCCTTGATCTTACCAGAACCCACTCCAACTTACTTTTGTTGAGAAGTTTTAAATTTGAAGGGCAACATCAATTTTATATTTAGTCCTTTGTTGTATTCTCAAAATATAGACAACAGAAATTGGCCTAGCATTCCCAGAAGACCAATATTAGGTTTCCAGGATGACAATGCTTAGCATAGTATATTATGTAGCATCTATACTATTTTTGGACAGATTGGACACACTATCTCATTTCATCTGAATATGAATAACTTCTCACATTGGGAGTAACTGAAAAAGACATGCCCAGACACTCATGTAAAGTCTCTTGTACTCATAGAATAACACAATACCATACTGGGATTCTAACCCTGAATAGGATGAATTCTAGAGTATAAGCATCTTAAGGGAATTATTCATAGCTACCAGTTTTAATCATAGACAAAGAAGTCTTTCCTGCCTGTCAGATTACCTCACATCAGGGTAGCCTCATTCATCAAAGTGATTTCATATATGAAGACATCTAAGGAAAGCCATTTGTACATTAGGTGTAGTGGATCTGCTACGAGGTGACAGATGTGTCCATTATCTGGCTCTGATATTCACTCTTGTTCTTTTGTAGGCTCTAGAAGATGGCATGTACTTCTCTAAAATGAAGTTTTGAAATCACTTTTGATTTGGGATCAGCTTTGAATTTCTATATGGCTCCAACACAAACTGTGTGATTTTGATCAGTTGTGTTAACCTTATGGAACTTCAGTTTCCACATGTGTACAATGTAGGCAATATTTCACATTTGTTTCAAATATCAAACAATTAAAGTAAAGCAAGTGTGTCAATTATTAATGCTGCTATAAGAGAAAAACCATAAGTGGATGGCTTTAAAGAACAGAAATTTATTTTCTCAGTTCAGGAAGCTAAAAGTCCACATCAAAGTCTCATCCATGCGAATTTCATCTTTGTCAGTAGCCCAGGTATTCCTTGCTTCTTGGAGATCCTCATGTGGCATCTGTATACCTTTCCATGTACATGTGTCTCTGTATGTAATCTACTTCTTTTATAAGCCACTCCTCCTAGTCTGCTAGCTCTATATCTGATAGGATATATATCTATATCTATATCTGATAGGAGCTTAGGGTATAGCTCCTCCTTTCTGATAACCATGGACCACTGATATTCTTTCTTACAACCAGTTAAACCAGTTGTCCATCGAGTTGACTCTGACCCTATTTGTGTCAGAATGGTACTGTGCTCCATAGGGATTTTAATGGCTGATTTTCCAGAAGTAGATTTTGCTAGGCTTTTCTTCTGAGGGATATCTGAGTGAATCTATGCTTCCAAGCTTTTGGTTTGGACTTTTCTTTCTTATTAACTTCTTATTATTATCATAATATTTTCAGAGACATGGAGAATTAATTTTTTATTTTTTAATTTTTATTTTTGCAGTGTTTCCTCCCCTCTCCTACATCCCCTGGTAAACAACAAATAAAGTTTCCTTCCACATATAATCTTTTCCTTGGCTTTTTTTTTTTTTTAATGAATTAATACAATATTTATCTTTCTGTGATTGATTTATTTCACTCAGCATTATGTCGATGGGGGACTGATTTTAACTACAAAAGATCAGACTGTGTTTAAGATTCATTAATTTCTTTTGATCCCCTAACTTTGGGTCACAATGAGCAAATAAATTCACTTATGGGCCAGGAACATATCAATTCACTTTTCTGAGACTCAGTTTCTTCAAGTGTAAAAAAAGGGAGAAGACCAGATGAACTCTAGTTTTATCTCAATTTTGAGGACTTTTATGATTATTTCTCATTCATTTCACAAATCTCTGTTCTTTACTCATAACTATCCATTCATCCACAAAAATAGGCATGATTTTAAGAGCATGTACCCATGGAATAAGTCAGGCAGACACTGTCAAGAAATCCAGTCTGGGACCCTCTAAAAATTAAATTCTTATGTGCATCAAATGAATTCTCCCAAAGGCTAAAAACAGGACCTACAGATTGGGAAAAAATATATATTTGGCTATGACATAACTGACAAGAGACTTATCTCAAAAATTTTTAGAAAACTTCAACACCTCAACATCAAAAAGAAAACTCAATTCACAAATGACCAAGAGACATGAACAGACACTTCACTAAAGAATGTATACTGGCAGCCAACAAACATGAGGAAATGCTCACTATCATTAATCATTAGAGAGATGCAAATCAAAACAATGAGATATCATCTCACCTCAGCAATAATAGCAAAGTTCAACAAGACAGAAAATAACAAATGCTGGCAAAGTTGCGGAGAGATTTGAACTATCATACACTGCTGGTGGGACTGCAAGATGGTACAGCCATTATGAAAAATGGTATGGCTTTTCATTAAAAAAACTGAAAATAGAAATACCATTTGATCTAGCAATTCCATTACTAAGAATATATTTTAAAGAAGTGAAACACAGGACATGAATAGACATATGCACACCCAAGTTCATTGCAACACAATTCACTATAGCAAAAAGATGGAAACAATCTAAAGTTCCATCAACAGATGAATGGATAACCAAACTATGGTACATTGACAACATGGAATACTATGCAACATTAAAGAATATTGAAGAATATATGAATCATCTCACAATGTGGATGAATTTGGAGGACATTATGCTGAGTGAAGTATGTCAATTGCAGAAGCAAAAATATACAAATATTGTATATTTAATTTGTATATTTAATATACAAATACTGTATAAGCCCATTATTGTAAAAAGTCAAGGAAAGGTTTACTTGGGGAAGGAAATTCACTGTTAAGTTATAAGAGAAGGAAGAGGAGGGAAAATTTCAGACTAGTTAGGGGTCACATGTTGATTTGGGTGAAGAGAGGTATGGTATGGAAAGAGTCTGCACAGTGATATTGGAAAAAGGAAGGACATTAAAATGTGTACATAAGATATAGACAGCAGAGGCAAATACCAGTGTATGCACAGTACCGCTTTTCTACTAACATCAAACACCAGGCTATGGATAAATTCATAGACAGATGAGAAGAACAGGTGGGGGCAGGCAAACAGGAATATACCCTAGAACAAGGATAAATTTGACAGAAGATAATCTTACATATGCACTATTGTTTTTTTTTTTTGTTGTTGTTGTTATGTGCCGTCGAGTCATCTCCGACTCACAGTGACCCCTCCTTGGATTTCTAACATGGTATCACTACAGAAGTAGATTGTCCAGCCTTCCTTCTGAGGAGTTTCTGTTGGGTTTGAACCTCTAGCCTTCTGCTAGCAGTCAAATGCCTTAGGCACTACAGTACCAGAACTCCACATATGGACTGTTGTTGTTGTTATTGTTATGTGTCATCAGACCCAACTCATAGGGCACCCTCCTTGGTTTTCCAAGGTGGTATCACTACAGAACTAGATTGCCCAACCTTCCTTCTGAGGAGTGGCTGGTGGGTTTAAACTGCCACCTTTCTGGTAAGCAGTCAAGTGCCTTAGGCACTCTGCTACCAGAGCTTCTACATATGCACTGTTGTTGTTGTTGTTATTTGCTGTTGAGTCGGCCCCGACTCATAGCGACCCCTACTTGGGTTTCCGAGGCAGTATCACTACGGAAGTAGGATTGCCCCACCTTCCTTCTGAGGAGCGGCTGGTGGGTTTGAACCGCCAGCCTTCTGGTTAGCAGTCAAGTGCCTTAGGCACTATGCTACCAGAGCTCCTATAGCACATATGCACTAGTGCTATAAAACTAGCCACATACACTACAGAAGCAACAGAAGACAGAGTTGGAGTAACTTGTCAGAGATAACCAAACACCTTTTGCAGAGAATCACTGGGCCTGCTGACTCAGGACCATAGCTTTGGGGGACATTATGCTCAAATGGTACAACATAGTACATAAAAATCTTGTTCTACAACCAACTTTGGTAAGTAGTGATTGAGGTCTTAAAAGCTTTTGAGCAGCCATCTAAGATGCAGCTATTTGTCTCTTTTCATCTGAATCAAAGAAGAGTGAAGAATATCAAAGACATCTGGAAGCAATTAGTCCAAGGATAAGATGGACCAGGAGAACCTCAACCTCATGACCCTGAGACCAGAAGAAATATATGGTGCCTGGCTACCAATGCCAACTCCTCAGAAAAGGATCAAAACTGGAGATCATGGATTGAGTGGGAGGGAAAATGTGGAACAACAATCAAAAACACGAAAATGACCAGAATTACTGGTTGGATAGAATTTGATGGAACTCCTGAGACTATGGACCTGGACTCACTCTCATGGATTGGCTCTTAGCTGAACAGTAGAAAGCCCTACTTCAGAACACCTACCCCAGGGCAATGCACCTACCTACTCTAGAAATATACACCCCTTGGATCAATCAGCCACGAGACACCAGTAGGGCAGAATTCACAAAGAGGGAAAGCTGACAGACAGGAATACATAGTTAAGAAGGGCAAAAGGACGGGATAGTCACAGGGAACAGAGGGGAGCAGAGTTTGTTAGGTTGGGAATGGTAATCGAGGTGTGAAATCAAATGTGCAGGAACTGTTGAATATAAAACAAATTTGCTTTGTAAATTTGCATTCAAAGCACAATAAAATAAAATATAAAAAAATCTCAATGACGTCATTTTCAGAATCCAGACTTCTTCCCATTAGAACTTCATGCCTCTCTTTGACAATTTCAGCCTCTACTTTAGAATTCTGGGTTTTGTCCCTACTTTCATTTTTATATAGGCTATTCACTACTCCTTTTGTCCCAAGCTCTTTACCCAAGCTCTTAAAAACCATTTTTTAAGGAACAGCTGTTCTGAGTCAAGGTCATTTCTGTTCCACAGCAATGATTTAATTCAGACTAGTTTTGCTCTCCACAATGTGGACTCACTACAGTCATCCGGTGGGACATGTGATGGCAAAAAAAAGCAGGTAGAGTGAGGAGAGGATTTGAAATAAGCAGGCAGCCATTTGATGACAGGTCTCCCCAAGAGAACCTTCCCCAGATGGAACCAGCCAAGTCTCACTTTCTGCTGACAACCACTCTTGCTTCCAGCCATGTGTCTCCTGACATGCTGTTTGAAAAGGTTGCAAGGTGGATTTATGTCTCATTTCTCTGAGATTTACCAGGAAATCCATTTTTCTTGGAGGCTGTATAATGTATGTTATCCTTCCAATTAAAAGCTCTATAAGATTCCTTACCACCTGAGGAACAAAAAAACAGCTTCCTCATCTGTGACCTTCTCACCTAGTCCATGCTAACCTGTAAGCTCCACTAAAACCCAGTCTGCATCATAGCATCATGCAAGCCTCCCATGACAGATTAGTGGTGGTTGCACTTCAGGTGGCTTGGCCAGGAATAGAACCCAGAACTCCTATTAAAAAGGCACAAATTCTACCATTGAACCACCAATATCCCATCTACTTTGCAGGTACTGTCCTCATTCTTTCTTCAGTTATCAAAACTAGTTGAATCTTCAAATATTTCAAACTGTATGTCTTTACATGAAATTTGTCTTGAAACTTATATCCCCCTTTTTCTGCCTGGTTAAAAATAACAATGATAACAAAGATTCACACACTATCTTTTTATTGAAACCTCTAGCATACCCCCTCTTTCAAAGAACAGGTATACATCCCCTCATACAGTCCACCACTGTCCTTGATACAGTCTTTTACTATACTTAGCATTTTGTCATTACAGACCATAATATAAACATTATTGTTAATCTTCAAAACAATCTTACTACTGCTGATACTTTGCCTACACTTAGATGACAGAATTAAAACTGAATGGGATCAGGTTGCTATACCATGGAGCTTTGTACCTTGCTTGCCTCTTGGCTAGACTGTAGTTCTTAAATATTATATAAGAAAGCTGACCCTCAATGATGCCTTTGATCAAAGGCATGAATGATTAGAAAGTTTTGGCCTGGTTCTTTGATTCTTCTTTAGATGCTTCAATCTCTCACTTTTCCTTAAAGACACATTTCTACAGCCCAGTTACATTTTGGTATATTCAATCAAGGAACTACTGAGAAACATCACTTATATTCAAGTGCAACTGTTCTTGTTTGACAGATGTAGAAAAGAACCTCACAGAGCACATGAGCCTTGGAAGCATTATAAATTTCCTAAAATAAAAAGTAAAATATTGAAGGAGCTGTAACCCCAACACAATGCATTTTTCTCTCAAGCAAGTGTAATTTGCACAGCCCCATTTGGCAGGTTTGGTGAAATGATTCATTTTCTAATCTATGGCGGCTGGAGCATAACTTGAGCCTCTTCAAAACCCAATACAGGTACCACTTCCTCCATTAAGCTATCTGTTAAAAACTGATTGAAGTCAAATTGGCCATTTGTATTTAGATACTTTGATAAACATTGGTATCTTCCAAAATATTATAGGTAAGGGAAAACTATGTCTATTTCCCCATAAGCTCAAGTGGATGGTATAAAATGAAAGCAAACTTCAGACCAAGTACTGCCACTCAAAAGGACATTTGCCATCAACCAGGCACATAACAATCTTGTAACCAGTTCTTGTAGGTTGTTGAAGTCCTGATTCTCTGTCAAGCACCTTGTTTGAAAAGCTCATCCCAAGACAAATGCAACAACTATTTTGATGACAAGATCAACTGTTATTCTTGCCAAGTCAAGCAGCAGGATCTTCTGTTATGTGGAGGGGACCAAATGAAATTCTGGTTCTAAGGCAATAGTGTAGGGTGATGAGGTGCCTGGATCACCAAATTCTTGCTCACCAATTACTCAAGTCTTGATGTAGCGATTTAAAACAGTCTGGTCAAGCACCCAACATATAGTAAACACAGTCTATTTCACCAATAAAAATTATTCTAACACATATTATGATAGCAAACTAGCATATTTAGATATTCTAGGAGCTCTGGTGGCATAGTGCCTAACACATCTGACTGTGGATCAGAAAGGTGGTGGTTCAAACCCACCAGCCACTCCACAGAAGGAAGACCTGACAACCTACTCCAGTAAAGATTTACCATCTCAGAAACCCAAAGGGGGTCACTATGAGTTGGAATCCACTCGATGGCAGCGAGTTTGGTTTGTTTGGAAGAGTGTGAAACTCTCTAGGTTGAGATAACTAACCACATCTGGAAACTCTTTATAAATCTTTGGGTGTTAAGTAATCCTATAGTTTATAGATTAAATTGACTTACATATATATGTCTATGTACAAGAAAATAACAGACAATATTTCCTTTGTAATCTCCTTGTACCCTTCATATTTCTCTGTTAGAATCTTCTGTGCACTGAGGAGCTGCTCTGGGCCATGTGTCTGCCTCTGCCACAAGAAATATTTCAATTATTTCTTGCAATCTTTATTAGTTTTGTAGCACTGCCATTAACAAGTAGCATAAAATGGGTGCCTCACAAGAAAGAAAATTTACTGTCTCATAGTTCTAGAGGTAGAAGTTCAAATTCAGTATGCTAGCATGACCATGCTCTCTTCAAAGGCTCTACCAGACAAGTAATATTTTTTTCATGTCTCTCAGGCTTCTGGTAGTCCCAGGAAATTCCTCAGCTTACAGCAGCAGCATACCTCTGGTTATATGGCTGGCTTCCCTCTTTGTCTCTGTCTGTGTCTCTTTTATTCCTTTATAAATACACCACTCAGATGGGATTAGGATTTACTCTGCTCTAGTATGACCTCATGCTAATTTTTCAAAGACATTATATCCAACCAAGTTCATGTTCATAAGTTACGACGTTAACTTATCTTTTCGAGGGACACAATTCACGTCATAACACCTAACTACTTATCTATCATAAAGACTGGCACACAGTGAGCATGCAATAAATGTATATGATCTTTGAAAAGGTAATTAATTTAATGAATAACTTAATGAATAAATTAGCAGATTTAGGAAGACCCATTCCAATTTGTTTATACAACTATGGTCATTCTGATAAGAAATAAAGTCAAAATCATAGGGAAAAAAATCTTATCTCTTACATCATAGCCCATGACATAGAACTGGATGAGAAAAGTTTGAGCATCACATTGAGTTAAATTCTATTCATGTTCCATCTTCCACTTCATTACTGTTGTTAGTTGACAAAGAGTCATCTTTGAGTCATGGTGGAGAACATTGCTTAGCCCTGCACCATCTTCATGATCCTTGGCATGCTCAACTCTGTTTTGATTCAACTGTATTTTTTTTCCCTTTCTGTGAGTCTCACTTATTTTCAATATTGATATCAACATTATTAGATACATACATGTACTAGGGAATTTACATACTTATTTCCTTTAATCCTTATAAAAATCCAACACAAGAGATATTATCCCTTCTCTTTTTTTTTTTTTTTTTAAGTTGTGATTTGGGTGAAAGTTTACGGAGCTAGTTAATTTTCCTTACAACAGTTCATACACATTTTGTTTCATGACATTGATTGCAATTCCTACAATGCAACAACTCCCTTCCCACTTCTTCCATGTGATTATCTTTTATGTTGATGTTGTTATGTGCTGTTGAGTCAGACCCGACTCATGGCTACCCCTCCATGGGTTTCTGACATGGTATCATTACAGAAGTAGATTGCCCAACCTTCCTTCCAAGGAGTGGTTGGTGGGTTTGAACAGCCATCCTTATGGTTAGCAATCAAGTGCCTTAGGCACTATGCTACCAGAACTTCTGTGTTTCCTTTTTAAGTATGTCTTTCTTTCCTATGCATTCTTCCTCTCTGATCTATCTCTCTGTGCAAATGTTGCTCTTTCGATCTCTTGTGGTTTGTCATTCTAAGGAGTGCACCACTCTGGTGTAAATATTTACCTTATACTCCTGTCTTTGTTTGGCTGGAAGCCATGGGAACAAGTTCAATTCCAGGGCCAAAGGGTGACTAGGGTCCATAGTTTTAGAGGTTTCACCAGTCTCTATCAGACAAGTAAGCCTGGTCTTTTTTTTTTTTTTTTTGAGTTTGAGTTTTATTCCACGTTTCTTTTTATCCCACTCTATCCAAGATCTCCTATTTAGATCCCTTTCTGAGTGGTTGACAGTGATAGCCAGGCACCATCTAGTTCTTATGATATCAAGATCATGTAGGCTGAGGCTCACAATGTCTACTAATCCTTTGGACTAATTGCTTCCATGTGTCTTTTGTTTTCTCCATTCTTCTTTGCTGCAGATTAGGGGACACCAATTGTTTCATCTTAAATAGCTGTTTGTAAGCTTTTATGACACCAGTCACATCATAAAAGTAGGATGTAGAGCAATGTTTTTGTGGTGTATGGTGTGCCAATTTTGCTTGATGTCCCCCACTGTGTATTTTGAATGATTTCCAGTCTTAGGGTCTCATCTTCCAGCAGTATACTAGGCAATATTCTGTTATGACCCATAAGGTTTTAATTGGCTAATTTTCAGAAATAGATAATGAGGTTTTTCTTCTAGTCTGTCTTATTCTGGAAGCTCCACTGTGTTAGAGCTCTCCACTGTAGATGAACCTTCTGGTATTTGAAATACAGTGGCAGAGTTCTCAGCATCATGACAGCACACAAGCCACCTCAATATAATAAACAGATGGCTCTTCTCCATTAGGGAGGCCACTACTCCATTTAGAGAATCAATGCTTTATAAGGTGAACTACCTATCTAGGAAGTAAAAATAATCTTTGTGGTCAGTGGAAATATGCTTTGGAGTGTACATGGCAGAAAGGGTTAATGAATAGTTTGCCCATTCAAATCCAGTTTGCCTATTTCCACTTTGTTTTACTGGAGAGAAGGTTGTGTCAGTTGCCAGTCAAGCACAGACACTGGCCTTCAAAGTCTACTGTACTTCTTGAAAAAAAGAGTACTCACTGTCTAGTTTGCATTGTAATAGGTGCTCAATTGATCCACAAAAGTTTGGTGCTGTTAACAGAACAAGTGACTCATTTGCTTCCAAAATTACAGGGATCCTTGAGATCAGGCACTGTGAGTCACCACAGAGTCTCTACATGAGAGATGGATGAATGCAAACACTTAGTCTTGCCTACAGAGCCTTATGTATCTTAGTGGTCAGTGCCATTATCCTGTTACAACATTCAAGGGACCCTGGTTATAAGCAATTCCACACCAGCATATACTACACATCTTATTAACTTACTAACAGGACTGAACCAAGCTGTTTTCTGGATAATTTGGGCCCCTGTGTGTAGCCATCTTAATTCCCAGACCCTGGAAAGGATGATGCTTGCACAACCCCTTCACCCAGTGGACTCACAGAAGTCTTGCCAATGCTTGTAATACCTGCAAAAATCCCTGTGTAAATAACACCTATGCCACACTGAACAGATTGAAGCCAAGAAGCAATTTGTTATTTTTGCAGATGGAAGGAAAGAAAGACCTCTGAAATGAAAATTCACCCACATCTTAACTTAGACTTTTTTAAGGTTGTTTCATGAAATATTAAAATAAAACATACATTTTAGTATTTATATTTTTGAAGGATGAAGTGAATTCAGCTTCATTACCTGAAAGCCTCCTCCTTTTGGCTACTCATTAACTTATTTAAAAATATAATAAAGAGAAAAATGATAAAATTATGCTTTATTTTCAAAAAAAAAAAGAAAGAAAGAAACTTGGTCTCTTTCCAGCCAGGGACTCTGCTCTCCATAGTCTTCTATTTTTCCTCATTCTGTCTCTTCAGTCCCTCCAAACAAAACTGCCAAGGATTGTCAGGAGCTAACAGTAATCTGGGAAACATATAGACTGGAAAATAAATATATTTATCACATATCTTTAGGTGTAAATGAAAGGCTTTATTCCACCTGCAAAAGAAGTACATGGGCCTGATTCCTAAAAATGAAACAGATGATCAATAATAACATTTTCATAACCACAAGTAGAGGAGAGATGATGACACAAGGAAAAAAAAATTATCAGGTACCTAAGTGTGGAAATAAATACAGAACACCCACATAAGAGCAAGCTATTGTTGTTGTTTTTGTGTGCTGTTGAGTTGAACCAGACTCATAGAGACCACTCTTGGGTTTCCTAGGTGGTATCACTACAGAAGTAGCAAGCAGAGGGTATTTATTCAGAACTCACTATAACCAGGGAGTCAGTTACCACCACATTTGTTTGGTGGAGCGACAAAGGCAGCCAAGGGAGGAGGAAAGATTTATAGTAGGAAAAAGAAAGAAAGAAAGGAAGGCAGGCAGGCAGGCAGGCAAAAAGGCAAGAAGGCAAGAAGGTAAGAAGGCAAGAAGGCAAGAAGGCAGGCAGGCAGGCAGGCAGGCATGAGAAACTGTAGGAGTGCTAACTAGAAGCAGAGGGAGTATCTTACGTCATTTGTTTAACAGTTTCTTTGATTTGTCTGGAGTTGGAAGCAGGTGCAAAGAAAAAAAAAGGGGGGGAAGTTGGCCATTATTGATCAAATCCTGATTAGTGAGACAATAGCTGAAGAGGCTGTGGGTTGACCAATCTGTCTGGTTGCTGCAGAAGTTGTAGGTCAAAGTTCTGTAATGTCCTGTATGTTGTTGCCATTGTACATTTGAATATTCATTCCCTCATAGCACATGCCAAGCACTGCAATTTAATGTAATCCTCACAAGAATCCTAATAAAAGGTCATTTTTTCACTGTCTTACAAAATGAAACAATTGTTCAAGGTTGAACAGCTAGTAATGGCAAGGCTGGGTTATGAGTGCTGGAAAATCTGATTCAGAAAACATACTCTTTCCACAATTCCAAGCAACCTCACTGGTTGAGGCAGTGATGTGTCTTCTAGGAGACCAGAGTTGGAATCATCTTCAGAAATAAAGGAGATTTAAGATATCATGAGTTTATTTTTCTGTAATTTTGAGTCCAACACTGGTTTCCATATCACTTTTGCTTCCATCAGTTAATAAGTGGAAACCATGCTCCAAATTGTATATCAATTCTGGTTCTAAATTACAATGAATTCTTAGGCAAGTTATGTTGTTAGTTATCACTGAGTCAGTTCCAACTAACTCCTGGTGACCTTATGTATAATAGCACAAATGTTGCTCAGTCATGAGTCATCTTCATTTAAGTCCATGCTAGTGCCTGTTGTGTAAATATGTCTTGTTGAGGAGTTCCCTTAGTTTCATCAGACCTCTACCTATCTGTTAGTGTGTCATACTGTTGTGCCTTGAATAATGCTACAATGCTGGAAGCTGGAGAGCAGTATGTCCTAGGCATGTAGGGTATGCCTATTAAATTAAAGTCATTTCCTCAGCTAAAAACATATGCCACTAAAACATCTGAAAAAAAAACCAACTTTTATAAACTAAATCATGATTTAAGTGACATTAGGAGAAAACACTGTTGAAAAGTAGGTGTCCCTTATTTTACGCTAAGGGCATTTAGAGTAAAATCCATGGATGTTGTAACTGGATACTTAGTAGACTAAAAGATATACCCAACAGATATGCAAAAGACTGTGCTTATGAGTATGTGTGCATTTTTTTCTGAGTAAATTATTGATGTTTTCTTAAGGTTTGAAGTGTTTATTGACTTCCAAAAAGAGGTTCTAAGCATCTGTAATCAAACCGAACCAAAATAAAACACTCCACAGTCATGATTGAGAGCAGCTGATCTGAAAAGAGAATAATTATATATTAAATACCACTAACTTTGCCATGTTATTATCATCTTCTCTACATATTTTGATTTTATAACAGAGCACCAGCCATACATGGTTGGTAGACACAGCTGACAAAAATACAGTTCTGCTTTGCCTCCTACTCACATTTCTTCTGATCCTACCTATCTAGAAGAGTTTGAAACTTCAAAACTTGCTTAAAGTCTCTGAACAGAATGGTAAGAAGGAGCCATGGAATTCCATCTAAGACATTTAATAATTGATATAACTTGGGCAAGTAATTTTCTTTCTTTATATCTTGATTTTCACATCTTTACAGTGATTGGTAGTGAGCTCTGGTGATCTAGTGGATAAGGCACTTGACTGCTATCTGGAAGGTCAGTGGTTCAAACCCACCAACCCCTCCCTGGAAGGAAGACCGATCAATCTTCTGTAGACATTTACAGCATTGGAAACCCAGTGGGGATTTGCTATGAGTCAGAAACAACTCGATGACGATGAGTTTGGTTTTGGTTTTTGGTCCAGTGATTGGCTGTAGAGAGTTTTTGTAATGGTCCAGGAAACTCTAGATTTGCATGTGCAGTGCAATGAATTACTTACTCTGGCCCTTCTAGCCATAGTCTTGTGGCCCTCACAAAATGATTGGGTGGGGGCTATGCAAATCAGGTGTTTGTGTCCCACCAAGTGAATTAGACAGCTTGATATTAATACAAAGAAAAGAAACACATGAGCATCTCTATGGATGCAGAAAAAGCATTTGATAAAATCCAACATCCTTTCTTGATGACAACACTAAATATTGGAATAAAAGGGAAGTCCTTCAATATGATTAAGGGCATATAAGAAAAACCAACAGCCAGCATTATACTTAATTAAGAAATGTTGACAGTTCTCCCCTAGAAACTAGGAACAGGGCAAGTGTGCCTCTTCCACAACTTACATTCAATATAGTATTAGCAGTCTAGCCAGAACAATAAGATGAGGGGAATAAGAAAGAAAGAAAGAAAGAAAGAAAGAGAGAAAGAGAGAAAGAGAGAAAGAGAAAGAAAGAAAGAAAGAAAGGTATCCAGATCAGAAAAGACATCATTCTTAGTTGGCCTAATACTGTGTTTGTGCTTCTGTTCTGTCTCCAAGTGTGTTGAGTAGTGCCTGAAGTCTTCAAAGTTTATAAGCAGG
>NW_006921750.1:7277700-7279713 GCF_000298275.1 Orycteropus afer afer
GAGGTAACTATGGGGAGGAAGTGGGAGGGGAGCTGTTTCATTGTAAATTTTTGTCAATGACATGAGACAAAGCATATGTGAACTGCTGTATGAAAAGTGAATTTACTCTGTAAATCTTCACCCAAATCCTAATTAAAAAAAATAAAATAAAATAAGATTTACAGCTTTGGAAACCATTGCAGCTTCTGAGTGAGAGCTTCATAATCCTTTCCTAAAATTAGTGTGGAATAACTGAACACAGGGTGACATGGTGCATTGGAAAGACATCTTTGCAGCAGGGTTTCAAACTAGCTCATTCAAGTTTGACCCCCTGCAACAGAAGAGAAAGCTAATTCCATTTTATCTCCCACCAAGGTTTCTGTCCTATGTTCCACCTCTGCCTATAATGCTCCCATTTGTGAACTTCTTTCCTCATGTTTTCTTTGATCACCAATGGAGAAGATGCAGTGGGGACACTACATGTCCATTTATTGAGTAGAAGCAAAAGCTGTTGTTTCCTTTAACTTCTCCCATTCTCTCATCCCTCCTGTTGCATCTCCAGATCAGATCCAAAAAACCATAAGGAACATGCCATTGCAGGGGCAAGGACTGCTTTATATTGTTAAGAAAATTGACAGACATTTCTTTTGCAGTCTTCTAATATGGAAACTCTCCTTTCTGACAAACCTGTCTGCTCTTGACCTTTGAGTGAAAAATATGCTGCCATCTTCACAAGCATCTCTAGGAGAAGGGACAAATGCATTCAGATTGCCCCAGATTTTATCCTGAGGCTGCCCTGTCTCAGACACCTCATGGCATCATATTGCTTCCATTTGGGGAACACATGGGGCAAGTTTTTGCTCAAGATCCAGTTTTTCCAAAATTTAGTTATAAACTCAACTGGCAGAGTTCTCAATATTCAGCTCTTTGACACATCTTAATAATCATAATTATTTTGTTCCACGGGGAGTCAAATGGAGTTGGTAATTATAGAAGAGAAAAAGATAAAGATCAACGATTTATTTATACAATAAACCTTCTCAAAGTTTAGAATTAAATTTTTAGCTAGGCTTCAGGTTTAAAGCATCAGCATATCAATTTTAAGAGATTATAGATTAGTAAAACATATGTGAATTCCACTGATGATTAATATTTTATTAAAAATTGAAAAAAGTATTGACATACTGTGTGCCAGGAAATGTTTTAAGTGTCTTATGGATGGCTAATTAAATTTGTAAATCTTAATACGTTCAACACTAGTAGTAGTTCCAGTTTACTGAAAGATTAAATATCTCTCCAAGATCACACAGTTTTTGAGTTCCGGTAAAATGTTGGTATAAGCAGAAAGAATGCACAGACCATCTTCAAAAAAGAAAAGGGGAACCAATTAACACAGACACAGAAGATAATCCTGGACCCCTGAGCCTTGAAGGGAAGGATATAGAAATGAACTAAACTCCAACTAGCAGAAGAATTTGCATGAAAATATCAAAAAAGGAGACATATGAAGCTGCAGTCTGGCCACAATCTTGAGAGATCCTGATGGCACAGACATCTTGGAGATTGCCAAGTGGTGGTAGGACCTAAGAATCAACTTAAAAATCAGCCCTGCTAACCAGGTACTGCACTGCGGACTGCTATGGTGGCTGGGGAATAAAATACAAACAGCAGTGAAGAGGAAGGTGGGCTGAGCTGTGGACTTTTGCCTGTCTGAAGGGCACAGACATTTTGAATGTTTACAAGTGGATTGACCATTTTGGATATTTAAAGCAACAGCATTCTCCCAGATTCCAGGGGCTTAAGAACAGGTTCCACTTGCCAGTAAACCCAAGGACGTTCCAGACCTGGACAACTGAAAAAATGCAACATTCCCCTTGTTACTGTTATACCCCAAACCTGCTTGGAGAATGGAAGTGTGGCCATTCCCCACTCCCACCCAGCTTCTTTCTGGGTCCACAGGAACTCCATCCCAGTCTGTGTGCTCTGACGGAGCCTGGTTGCTCTACCCTGCCCTCCGCTGATTTTTTTTTTTTT
>NW_006921750.1:7280463-7288863 GCF_000298275.1 Orycteropus afer afer
ATAAGGAATTCAAAAGAATTTTATTTAGGTATCTCCAAAGGATTGAGGAGCTCTGGTAGCATAGTGCCTAAGGCACTTGACTGCTAACCAGAAGGCTGGCGGTTCAAACCCACCAGCCACTCCCCGGAAGGAAGGTTAGGCATTCCTACTTCCATAGTGATACTGCCTCGGAAACTCAAGGAGGGGTCGTTATGAGTCGGGACTGACTTGATGGCAAATAACAACAACAACAACCAAAGGATTGAGAGACAGACCAAAGAAAACAGAAAAAACCTTAGAAAATTTTTGGAAGAAAATACAAGAGCAAAATGACAAAATAAATGAAAAATTAGAAAAGATTCAAAATCTACAGATAGACATCCAGAAGATTAATACTAAATTTTCAGAAATAGGTAACACATTAGAAGGGCAAAGGAGTAGAATCAATGCAAATGGGAGACAGAATTAAAGAGATTGAAGACAAATACCTGAATACTTCTTTGGAAAGGGACCAATCAGGAAATAAATAAATAAATAAATCAAAAGAAAATGAAGCCTAAGGTTCATGTGGGATACCATCAAAAGAAATAACCTATGTGTCATTGGAATTCTGGAACAGGAAGAGAAAAATAAAACCACTGAGAAAATTGCCCAAGATTTGTTGGAGGAGAACTTCCCTGATATGATGAAAGAAGAGAATATATCCATTCAGGAATTTCAATGAACCCCAAATAGGATATACCCCAAAAGAAAATCACAAAGACATATCATCATCAAACTAATCAAAACTTAAGACAAAGACAGAATCCTGAAAGCAGCATGGGAAAAACAAAAAGTTACTTATAAAGGACAACCAGTAAGAATAAGCTCTGATTTTTCAGCAGAAACCATGCAAGTGAGAAGGCAATGGGATGGTTTATATAAAACTCTGAAAGAGAAAAAACTTTAATCAAGAATTATATACCTGGCAAAATTGTGTCTCAAATATGATGGTGAAATTAGGAGATTTCCAGATAAGCAAAAGCTAAGGGAATTTGTTAAAACCAAACCAACCTTACAAAAGATAGATACTAAAGGGAGTCCTTTGAACAGAAAACCAAAATAGCAAATAACAACCAACCATTAATACACAAGATGTAATAACCCAGAAACTACCACTATGGACATATCCAAAGTAAAATGAGCTTACAAGATTTTAAACAGGGAACCAGATACATCAATTGACAAGTGAGGACAACCACAAACAAAATGAGAGAAAATACTGTGCAGTTACAGAACTTCTAAATAGTGATGAAGTTAAGAGAGCTGCAAGATAGAATGGACTGTTCTAAACTTGGGAGAAAATTATAAATCATAGGGCAACCTCAAAAAAATGATAAACCTTCATACCATAATAAAAAAATAAGACAAGCACAAATATTCAGCAAATACTAAAACAACAGCAACAAAGGATAACATGATTCATACACATAATGAGCTCAGCACAAAAATTAATAGGGAACTAAGAAATTAGGGACACCATGAAAAAACACATAACAAAATGACAGCAACAAATTCATACTTGTCAATAATTACACTGAATGTTAATGGATTAAATGGACCAATCAAAAGACAGAGAGTTGCAGATTGAATAAGAAAACAAAACCCATCAATAAGCTGCCTACAAGAGACATATCTTAGAGATAAAAACATAAATAGACTAAAAATCAAAGGTTGGAAAAAGATATATCAAGCAAATGGCAACCATAAGAGAGTTGCAATATTAATTGTAATATTAATAAAGAGAGTGGCAATATTAATTTCTGATGAAATTCATTTTAAGACAAAAATCACCAAATGAACATGAAGATACCATGGTTCAACATTAGAAAAACAATCAACGTCATCCAAGATGTAAATAAAACAAAAGAGAAGAACCACATAATCATATCAATTGCTGCAGAAAAGGCATTTGATAAAATCCAACACCCATTCCTGATCAAAACTCTCAGCAAAATAGGAATAGAAGGGACATTCTTCAACATAATAAAGGGCATCTATGCCAAACCAACAGCCAACATTATTCTCAATGGAGAGAGACTGAAATCATTCCTCTTGAGAACAGGAACCAGACAAGGATGCCCACTATCACCACTTCTATTCAACATTGTACTGGAAGTCCTAGCCAGGGCCATAAGGCAAGAATGGGAAATCAAAGGCATCCAAATTGGTAAAGAAGAAGTCAATCTATCCCTATTTGCTGATGATATAATCCTATACTTAGAAAACCCAAGACACTCAGTCAAAAATCTACTGGAACTAATTGAGAGATTTAATATCATGGCAGGATATATGATCAACATCCAAAAATCAGTTGGATTCCTCTACACCAGCAAAGATATTGGTGAAAAAGAAACAAGGAAATCAATATTGTTTGCAATAGCTACCAAAAAAAATAAAATACTTGGGAATAAATCTTACCAGGGACACAAAAGACCTGTACAAAGAAAAGTATAAAAAACAACTGCAAGATCACATAGTTGTTGAATGTTAGAAGCAGGATTCAAACCAACACTCTCTGGCTTATTACATTTTACCTTTTTCATATCACTTTCATATTATCTATCTGTCTTAGAAGGTAGGAAACATAAGCTTATCTCTGAGTTTTATGGGTATCTCTGAATTTTATACTGGGTCATACTGGAGTTAATTCAAGCCCTGTCCTTATAGAATCATTTTAATGGAGGCTAATATTTTGTAATATATGTTCCTTTCTCATTTCCATATGGGACAGAAGAAGCCATGGGGTATCAGGCCTGCCCAAGGCAGATTGCTTGTTGTGATGGCACTGTACAGTCCCAGCACAGTCAGGCCTGAGGCAGAATGGATGCTCAGCAGAAAACCATGAAATCTCCACAGAAGTGCAGGTTTTCCTTGAGTTCTAACAAATATGACATCTGGTTCATGGATCCCTGGTTAATCATACACCATGAGATTCCAGGCTTAGAACCCCTAGGCCTATCATTATATTTAGCCAGAGAAAAAAGCCAAAGAAGCCTTCTTCCTACCCCACATACCTACCGGTCTGCTTCTTGTTTCCCAATGGGGTATGATGATACATAAAGGCAGAGGATAATCTTCCTAAGAGGCTGGAAAAAAAAAAAAAATGGGATCCAGCAGAGGCTGGGCTCAAAGCCAGCCTGACTCAATACCCAGCAGGGCCAGGGCCCAACTCACAAAGGCCCAACTCTCATATCAATTGTTGCTGTTCATCTACCAAATAATTTATTTATGCATTATATCTGTTATGAGGCATTGGTGGTTCAGTGGTAGAATTCTCAATTTCTATGCAGGAGACCTTGGTTCAATTCCACCCGATGCATTTTGTGTGTCACCATCACCCATCTGTCATTGGAGGCTTGCACACTGCTAGAATGCTGAACAGGTTTCAGCAGAGCTTTTAGGCTAAAATGGACAGAAAGAAAAGGTGGCTATTTATTTCTGAATATCAGTCAATGAAAAACCTTGTGAATCTCAGTGATCTGATCTTCATAGCATTCTGATCTGCAACAAATCCTAGGGATGACACTGGATCAGGGAGTGTTTCATTTTTTGTGTATGTATACATTTGTGTATGTATACATCGGTGTATGTATACACCAGTATATGCATTTGTCAAAACTTACCAAAGAGTACATTTCAAATCAGTATCTTTTCGAATATATAAATTTTGCCTCAAAAAGTTTATTTGAAAAACATTTGACACAAATGCACACAAAATGTCATTTTGAAGTCACTGCTTTATGGGAAGGTGTTGCTACCCAGATGAAGTTGATAATATTCATGGCAAAGAAGGCTACTATAGATATACATAATTTTATATAAGATTATAATACATTTTTGAAAATTCACTTAGGAAAGGTTAATGTGAATACATTGGTTTGGCAAGCATTGGGAAGAGTGAATGTGGTAGCTAAGGTTATATGTCAACTTAACTGGGTCTGGTTTTGAGTGGCTGGGCAGCTGGTTGTAGTTATCTATCCTGATGAGGCTGGCAATCAGCTCCACGGTGGAATCTGCCATAAGCAGCTGAGTAACTGCTTTAGAGACATTGGCTGCTTCCAGTATATAAGGAGAAGCTTTGGGAATGGTCTGCAGCTTTTTGGCATGCTTGGACCCTGCACATAGCTAAGTTTTCATTTAGCAGCCTGCCTTGATTCCTGCTAATCTTGGATTGTTTCTGGAAGAAACAACACTGCTGTGTTGTTTTCTAATATTGGGACTGTGCCATTTTATCTGTCGACCTTGGGCTTGTTATTCTCTGCAGCCAGCAGTTGTCTGAGTGGAGAAATACCTCTAGCTCCAGTACACTGAGATCAAGAGGCAGAACTGAAGCCCAACATTGAGGGGTTTTCACTCATCCCCTAGAGCTTGCACTTTGAACTCAGATTTCCAGTCTCCAAAACTGAAAGAATAAACTCCTGTTTGTTAAAGCCATTCACCTGTGGTATTTCTGTTAGAGTGGCATGAAGTAATCAAAACAGTGAGGCAGGAAGGAAGGACCATAAAGCAGCAAGCAAGCTAGGATTCAGAAAAGCCTTGGTGAACATATGCAAAAAAGTAGCTAGCCCTTCTCAAAACATCCATTCCAACATTCCTCTGAGAAATTCGTGAACCATGACAACCTAATTCCTGAGACACATGTGATTGGACTTTGGACTCTAACACTGGTTAAGTCAGTCACCCTAGATCGAACTGGTCAGCAGAGGATGAAAACAGCTCATACTTTGGAGATAGTCACTTTGGGTGGGTCTTCTTTGGTTCCCTTCACCCACTGGATGCCTGGTTACCAGCTTATCATGTTGTCCACTGGGACACAGACAGAAGGAGAAGGAGAGAGGATCATTGGTCCTCCTCTTACCTTAAATCCTACTAGATCAAAACTTAAGACACTGCCTCCTCCAGGTTAACTCTCCTCAAAATTGAAAACAGAACCAATATTCTCCAGATTTTAAAATAACTCAGAATCTTGTAGCACATTATTCAAAATGTCCAGGACACAATCTAAGCTTACCATAAAAAGGAAAATCTAAATTTGATGGAGATGCAAACACTGAAATGACATAAATGATCAAATAGACTTTAAAAAAGCTATGATAACCATGTTCTAAGATGTAAGGGAGAGTGTTGTTGTTGTTGTTGTTATGTGTCATTGAGTCAGACCTGACTCATAGTGACCCCTCCTTGGGTTTCCAATGCAGTATCATTACAGAAGTAGATTGCTCAACCTTCCTTCTGAGTGGCTGGTGGATTTGAACTGCCAGCCTTCTGCAAAATGAAAAGTTCCAACTTCTCAATAAAGAAATTACTATTAAAAAGAGACAAATTTGAGAAGTTAAAAAATACACTCACCCTCACTTATTAACTTAGTTAGGTCCCAAAGACCAGGTTGCTATGTAAAAATCAAAGTTAGGAGAAAAAAGAGGATGACCATATCAGAACACAGAATGGAGGATGATTACATAATTACATAAATAACAGATTACATCATCTAAAAACTGCCAAATTATATTATTACATAACTTTCAAATTGCATTGTTATTTAATTACTAAACCAATGATAATTATGGCCCAGGCAAGTTGACACATAACCTTAAACATCATAGCCAGCATTACTTTTGCCTTATACCTTGACATTTGTTACTGGCAGGTGTGCTTTGTTATTGTGCAAAATAATTGAAGAGTTTTTACTATCATCATAAATGTGAAATATTGGACAATGAGGTGATCTATAAGTGAGAAGTAGGTCTATAGTAAATTTAAACATTCAACATAGTGGCTTAGTAGCAAGATGAAGATGAAAGAGGAAAGAATCAGTAAATTTGAACAATATAATAGAACATTTAAATCTAAATAACAAGGGGGGAAAAGTGAAAAAGAGAACAGAGATGCAGAATACCACATAGGAAAAAATCTAATATTTGAATCATTAGAGTCTCAGAAGAAGAACAAAAGATATCCATCCATGTCACTTAAAAAAAAAAAAAAAAAAGTTTGAAAAAATGGTAAAAACTTCCTAAATATAATTCAGGACATGAATTTACTGATCTAAGGAACACAATAAAACTCAAAGAAAATATAAAAACCAAAACCAAACTCACTGCTATTGAGTAGATTCCAACACATAGTGACCCCCTCTGGGTTTCCAAGGTGATAAATCTTTATGGAAGTAGAATGCCAGTCTTCCTTACATGGAGTGGCTGGTGGATTTGAACCACAGCCAGAGAAAAATCACACCTCATATAGGCAGGGTTTCTCAATCTTGACATTTTTACAATATTGTAATGTCAATATTTTACAATATTGACATTTTGGACCATATAATTCTTTGTTGTACAAGGTGTGGAGGAATAACTTTTTATGCACTTTAGAATATTGAGTAGCATTCCTGGATATCACCAGTTAATATCACCCCTTGTTGAGAACCATTATACATATGGGAACAAAGATTTGAATGACTATATATTTCTTATCAGAAATAATAGAAGTCAGAAGATAATGGAATACAATTTTTAAAGTAATGATGAAAAAAATAAAATAAACCTGTCAAACCCAAATACTAAATTCATTGAAAATATCCTGCAGGAATAAAGGTAAAATTAAACTATCTCACATGGAGAAAAACTAACAGATTTCTCCGCCAGTAGACTCACTACCAGAAAATCAGTCTTGGAGGAATTACCACAAAATGTTCCTTAAAAGCTAGGGTAGTAAAACTTTATCTTGCTTACTTAGGACATATCATTAGGAAAGAGCAATTTCCAGAAAACGACAGCCTGTTTAATAAAGTGGAGCATCAGGAAAAATATGTTCAATAAATTGGATTAGCAGAAAAACCACGATGATGAAATCAAACATACCAATGATCATGAGGATGGTGCAGGACCAGGAAATGTTTTGCTCTATTATGCACAAAGTCACCATGGTTTGGAACTATATGGCATCTAACAACAATCCACTGCCAGCAACTTGATTCTGACTCATAGCCACCCGCATTGGGTTTCCAAGGCTGCAAATCTTTATAGAAGTAAATTGCCTCATCTTCCAAAGTGAAGTGGCTGGTGAGTTTGAATTGCTAACCTTCTGGTTAGCAGTCAAATGCCTTAGGAACTACACTACCAGATCTCAGACCCGCCTTAAAAGAATGATGAAGGAAAATCATCAAGTTGAAGAGAATCAACAGTAGAAGGAAACCTGCAATGTAAGGAATAAAGAAAGAGCAACAGAAATAGGAAATATCTGGAATACTTAGAAATTATCTAAAAAAAAATAGACAATTTTTCATCTCTTAAGTTTATTAAGGGAGTTCTAATGGTGTGATGCCTAAGGCATTTGATTGCTAAACAGAAGGCTGGAGGCTCAAACTCACCAGCCACTCCTCACATGGGCAAACTACTTCTGTAGTGATACTGCCTTAGAAACCCAAGGAGGGGTCACTATGAGTCAGATCCAACTCACGGGCTGTGAGTTTGGTTTTTGGTTTAAAGTGAGGTATGCATATTGTAATCAAACTGAGGGAGAAATAATTAAAATATTTAATAATATTTGATATTTAAAATGATCATCTGTATGTTGGTGGTGGTGGTGGTGGCATCGAGTCGTTTCTGAGTCATAGTGACTCCATGCACAGCAGAACGAAACACTGCCTGATCCTGCGCCAGCTCCATGATCCCTGCTATACTTAAGCCCAACATCACAGCCACTGTGTCAATCCATCTCGTTCAAGGCCTCCCCCTTTTCATTGACCCTCCACCCTACTAAGCAGGACATCCTTCTCCAGGGAATGGTCCCTTCTGACAACATGACCAAAATAGTTGAGATGAGGTCTGGCCATTCTCACTTCCAAGGAGCATTTTAGGTGCACTTCCTCCAGGAGAGATCTGTTAGTTCTTTTAGAAGTCCATGGTACGTTCAGCATTCTTCGCCAGCACCACAACTCAAAAGCATCAACTCTTTTTCGACCTTCTTTATTCATTGTCCAGCTCTCACATGCATACGAGGTGATTGGAAATATCATGGCTTGGGTGAAGCGCACCTTAGTCCTCAAAGAGACATTCTTGCTCCTCAGGACTTGAAACAGTTATTTCGCAGTTGACCTTCCCAATGCTACACATCTTCTAATGTCCTGACTGCTGCTTCCATTGGCATCAATTGTAGAACCAAGCCACGTGAATTCTTTGACAAAGTCAATCTTCTCTCCATTTATTGTGATACTACTCATTGGACCAGTTGTGAGGATTTTTGTTTTCTTTATATTGAGACATAATCCATACTGCAGACTGTATTCTTCAGCCTTCATCAGTAAGTGCCTCAAGTCATCCTCACTTTCAGCAAGCAAAGTTGTATCGCCTGCGTATCTCAGGTTGTTAATGATTCTTCCTC
>NW_006921750.1:7290349-7296466 GCF_000298275.1 Orycteropus afer afer
GAGTTCCAGCATTATTTCTGTCACTGAGGCCAAATTTTCCAACTACTGCTGATTCTTCTGTGTTTCCAACTTTTGCATTCCAGTCACCAGTGATAATTAACACATTCTGATTGCATGTTCATTCAATTTCAGACTGCAGAAGTTGATAAAAATCTTCAATTTCCTCATTTTTGGCTTTGGTGGTTGGGGCATAAATTTGAATAATGGTCATACTAATGGGTCTTCCTTTTAGGTATGTGGATATTATCCTATCACTGACAGCATTGTACTTCAGGACAGTTATTGAAACATTCTTTGTGATGATGAATGCAATGCCATTCCTCTTCAACCTGTCATTCCCGTCATAGTAGATCATATGGTTGTTTGATTCAAAATGCCCCAAACCAGTCCATTTCAGCTCACGAATGCTGAGGATATCAATCTTTATGCATTCCATTTCATTTTTGACAACTTCCTATTTCCCAGTTTCATACTTTGTACATTCCATGTTCCGATGATTAATGGATAACTACAGGTGTTTCTCTTCAATTTGCATGGTGCCACATCAGCAAATGGAGGTCTTGAAGGCTTTACTTTATCCATATGAATAAGGCTGGGTGTACTCAGATGATGCAGCTCTTCCTCAATCCTATTTTGAAAGCCTTCTAACCTAACTGGACTATTCATAAAGTTGTACGGTAATACATCAGACAGTGTTTCTTTGCTATTCATAAGGTTTCCCGTGGCCAATTCTTTGAGAAATGGATGGCTTCTTCCTTCTTCCTAGTCTGTCTCAGTCTGTAAGCTGGGCTGATACCTGTGCACCATGTGCATCCCGCTGGGTTTGAAACACCAATGGCTCAGCCTCAAAACTCACATCAACAGGTGACCACAGTAGGACAAATTGACAGGCAATTTTGTCTCCCTGTTGAAAACCTCTTGTACCACCCTTACCTGGGTCCATGCAGTTGACTCCTCCTCTCTCTGGGTTCCTGGGCCTTTTAATCCCCTTTCTCCCACTCTCCTACCCTGCTGCTGTGGGCATGCCTGAGTTCCCTCTCCTCACCCAGATCCCTGTGGCTGACTGCTCCTCTGTCTGGGTTTCTGGCTTTTAATCTCCTTTCTCCTACTCTCCCACCCTTCTGCTTTGGGTTTGCCTGAGTTCTTTCTCCTCACCTGGATCACTTGTGGCTGACTACTGATCATCTGTACATTTTCAGGAAAAACAGGTAACATGAAGATATATATTGAAGGAGCTTAATCAATTTTTAGAATAACTGACAGATGACTATCAAGTCCAATATATAGCAACTTACTTGAATAAAATTATTAGATTTTAAAGATAAATCCTCTGGAACTCCAGGCAAAAATCAGTAATTCTGAAAGGGTGAAATAATTATATTGATATCCCAATTATCAAAAGCCAAATACAATTCCAAACAACAGTGGAGCACTGTTCACTATTAAAGAAAGGATGTGATCCAAAGTTATTAAATCCCATCAAACTGCCCTTCAAATATTAAAGCTACAGAAAGACCATTATGAATTTGCAATTTTTTTTTTTTTTTACTATACTCATGAGCCCTTTTTTGAGGAATCGGTTAGAGCATGATCTTTATCAACCAATTGATGATGGGGGGAATTTTAGTGAAGGATTGATGGATTGAACAAGTTCTTAGTTTCTATATACAATTCTTCAGTATAAGGAAGCTGGGAACCCTTGGAAAAATGGATGATTTCTGACTGAGGCTGGAAAATTTCAGATGCCTGGAATACTTTTTTTTCTGCCAGAAAGGATATGCTCAAAATGTGGTAGAGAAATTTCAAAACAGCACAAGAAGTCAGAATGAAAAACTCTTAGTGGCCAAATCAAGAAAATTTGAGCATCAAAATAATAGTAATAGATTATTATCCCTTAAATAATAATATGTAAGTCAGTGATATAAAGAAATAAATATTTCATACATAAATAAATGCAATTATAAAGCTGAACCATAGCTCTTCCTTTCACTAGAATGCCAACTAATAAATGTGGTAAAAATGGCAAAATTAGGAAATCTCTATTTGATAAGAATCATATTCATTGATGAATGAATCATAAGTAAGTTTTAAAACCTATGGGTTGAAAGCATGGAGAGAAATAGAATATTTGCACACCTTCAAATAAGCTCCATGAAAGAAGTTTATTAACTACAAATGGAAAAATTATGATCAGATAGTGACAAATTTAGCGGACACACATAAATACTATCAATGTTAACATTATCAGTAATGAGAGACCTTGATAGTATGTGCTTATTTTATGACATATTCAAGTATATACTGACCATATCACTGTTGTGGTTTTCCTGACAAAAATGTATAATTTTATCCCAGTCATGATGAAGTAACAAAATGAAAATGAGGAACACTTTATAAAATGCACAGCCTGGAATCTTGAAATGTCAAGCTCATAAAAGCCAAAGAATAGTATAGGGCCAATTCTACAGTAAAAGTGTCTATACAGGAGCATGGCAACTAAATGCAATGTGTGATACTATAATGGCTCTAGGATCAGGAAAAAAGAAAAAAAAATACTTTTATTTCAACACTTTCCCAGCTTTGTTTATTATAATGTACATTACTAAGACAATTAGTGAGCTTTTAATAAGGTCAATAAAAAATACTAATATGTTTCAATATTAATTTTGTAAATTTTAAATTTCACTATGATTATGAAAGAGAATGTTGTTGTGTTTTAGGAAATATACACTGAAGTGCTTATGGAAAAGGAATAATTATAAAAGCAACATATTATCAAAAAACAAATAAAAAATTTAATAGTGAAAAAAGATACTACTTAAATGTATATGTGCTCCAAAAGTCATAGAATTAAACAATAATATTTTAACAAATATATAGATTTACTGTGTTCATGGATAAGAAGACCCACTGCCTAAAATATCTAAATCATTCCAAAGTAATTTCTAAACCAATAGTATTCCAATAAGCATTTCAGTGATATTATTTATAAAATAGACAATAATTCTAAAATTAATTTAAATCAATAAGAAGCAACAATAGGCAATTTTAAAGGAGAAAAACAGGTTGGGATCTTTCCTCACAAGTATTAGTATGATAATGCCTTGTTGGTGCAATGGTTAAGACGTTGGTTGCAAACTTAAAGATTGGCAGTTAGGATCCAGCCAGGGGCTCTGCATGAGAAAAATCTGGCAATCTGCCCCTATAAAAATTGCAGGTTTACAAGTTTCCTTCAAGAAAACCTTACAGAGACCTTTTTGCTCTGCCACATGGGGTGGGTTACTATGAGTCAGAATCAACCCAATGGCACCCAACAACCACGACAATTATAAGGTAACAGTTTATTGTCACAGCAAATGACAAGCATATCAATGCAACAAACCAACTCAGAAAGTGGGAACCTGGTATATAGTAAAAGTGGTCATTTAAATCTGTAGGAAAATGAGACAGTTGGTTTTTTTTTTTAAGTTGTTTAGGTAAAAAAGTTGCTTTACACATTCAAACCACAAATGGTGATGATAAAAATCAATGAAATCTCTACTTTATACCATGTTGTTGTTGTTGCTGTTGTTGTTGTTATGTGCCATCGAGTCGGCCCCAACTCATAGCGACCCCTCCTTGGGTTTCCGAGGCAGTATCACTATGGAAGTAGATTGCCCCACCTTACTTCCGAGGAGTGGCTGGTGGGTTTGAACCGCCAGCCTTCTGGTTAGCAGGCAAGTGCCTTAGCCACTATGCTACCAGAGCTCCCAACTTTATATCATAGGTAAAAGAAAAAAATATATATTATTTTATACCACAGGTAAAAATAAATTTCAAATCAAATAAAGACATAAAGCACATACAAAAAAAAAAAAAACCAAACTCACTGCCATTGAGTCATTTCTGACTCATAGTGACCCACATTGGGCTTCCAAGGCTGTAAATCTTTACTGAAGTAGATCTCCTTATCTTCCTTCCATGGAGCAGCTGGTGGGTTTGAACCTTTGACCTTCCAGTTAGCAGTCAAGTGTTTTATACACTGTGCTACCAGAGATCCTTCTTAAAGCACACTTAAAGCACAGACATCTCAATATTTTAAATGTTATTTTAAATTTTATTTGACCAGAGATGACAAGTTTCATTATTAGGAAAGAGTGATTTTATTCCAGTCATAAAAGAGGTGTGGGTTGTACATGGAGTTCCAATGCATTTGTGGCCTCTACGACATGTCCATCAAGCTTCCTCACAGCTGTGCTTTGATTTTATCTTCTTTCAGCAACTTTATTGCATTCATTCTCCTAATACAGTCTCCTGAATACACTGGTACTGAGGAAAAGACACACTGGGTTGAAACCAAAAGTTTTTGATAACTAAAATTCAAATAGCTAATTACAAATAAAAAAAAAAATCATGTCTACTTTATTCCTCAATATCTACAAATCCAATTGGTGTGAATCATTCTGCTAAGTCTGAAAACTTCAAATTTTCCAGAAGGAAATAATAGGAAACCTAATTTTGATGCAGCAAAGCTGAGATGAGACAGGTACTATACTGCTTTCCCTTTCTCACTCATAGGTTAGTTGGTGTTCCAAACCAGATTCCCTCCACTCCCTGACACAAAAGAGGAGCAGTGTTCCCAATGGTGTCTAACAGAGCTTATTTTCTATAGATTTCAAAAAGTGTTATGAATAAAAATAGGGTCATAGAACAAATAAGCTTGAGAATTACTGAATTAAAAAAAGTTAAGTGGATCCTCCTCATAGCAGAATTCTTCAGGGCCCTTGTGTACTGATGTATTTGATGAATTTCCTAGAAGAGGATGTTCTATGTGACATGTCATCTTTTTTCATAAAGTATTTCATGGAAGTAGAATCTAGAAAGACATTGGACATGTCAGTATAAAAACTATTATGACCTTTGAGTTTTGAGGGCTGAAGCAGTTTTAAAAAAGAATGGTCTCTCCATATATGAAGGGAAAATTTTAAATATATATATATATATATATATCCCTTCAAATATTAAAGCTACAGAAAGACCATTATGAATTTGCAATTTTTTTTTTTTTTACTATACTCATGAGCCCTTTTTTGAGGAATCGGTTAGAGCATGATCTTTATCAACCAACTGATGATGGGGGGAATTTTAGTGAAGGATTGATGGATTGAACAAGTTCTTAGTTTCTATATACAATTCTTCAGTATAAGGAAGCTGGGAACCCTTGGAAAAATGGATGATTTCTGACTGAGGCTGGAAAATTTCAGATGCCTGGAATACTTTTTTTTCTGCCAGAAAGGATATGCTCAAAATGTGGTAGAGAAATTTCAAAACAGCACAAGAAGTCAGAATGAAAAACTCTTAGTGGCCAAATCAAGAAAATTTGAGCATCAAAATAATAGTAATAGATTATTATCCCTTAAATAATAATATGTAAGTCAGTGATATAAAGAAATAAATATTTCATACATAAATAAATGCAATTATAAAGCTGAACCATAGCTCTTCCTTTCACTAGAATGCCAACTAATAAATGTGGTAAAAATGGCAAAATTAGGAAATCTCTATTTGATAAGAATCATATTCATTGATGAATGAATCATAAGTAAGTTTTAAAACCTATGGGTTGAAAGCATGGAGAGAAATAGAATATTTGCACACCTTCAAATAAGCTCCATGAAAGAAGTTTATTAACTACAAATGGAAAAATTATGATCAGATAGTGACAAATTTAGCGGACACACATAAATACTATCAATGTTAACATTATCAGTAATGAGAGACCTTGATAGTATGTGCTTATTTTATGACATATTCAAGTATATACTGACCATATCACTGTTGTGGTTTTCCTGACAAAAATGTATAATTTTATCCCAGTCATGATGAAGTAACAAAATGAAAATGAGGAACACTTTATAAAATGCACAGCCTGGAATCTTGAAATGTCAAGCTCATAAAAGCCAAAGAATAGTATAGGGCCAATTCTACAGTAAAAGTGTCTATACAGGAGCATGGCAACTAAATGCAATGTGTGATACTATAATGGCTCTAGGATCAGGAAAAAAGAAAAAAAAATACTTTTATTTCAACACTTTCCCAGCTTTGTTTATTATAATGTACATTACTAAGACAATTAGT
>NW_006921750.1:7296566-7326602 GCF_000298275.1 Orycteropus afer afer
TAAAGTTCTTTGTTTCTTGGGAGAAAATAAATTGGGTCTACTGAACACAACGATAGACAACAGCTAATCACCATTCTCTTTTTTACAAGTTGTCAAGAAATTGAGTAATCATTAATTCACCTTCACTTTACTTCTCTCTTTACTAATTAATTCAATATACCTTCCCACGAGGAAAATGAGTCAATGACAAGGATGATATAATGGAAATTCCTGCCTGTCACGAAAACAAACAAACAAACAAAAAACTAATGAGACAAGCATTTCTTAGAAACAAGCTTGTATTTTCTCTCTGAAAACTCTAAAGCAACTTGGTTCTTCAGATTTGTGGAGAGAACTTTCTTCTGATCCATAATGTATAAAAATACTCATTTCTCACCCGTTCTATCACATAAATAATAAAATATGAGCCTCCAAGGAGTTATTGGCAATGTGAAAAGCATCAAGTCTCCTATTTATTCCCCTGGGCAGGTGATTTCTATGCTTTAATACATTAACTAATTTGGTAGTTCAAAACCACCTGGTAGTTCCATGGGGTAAAGATTTGGTGATCTGCTCCTGTAAAGATTACAGCCTAGAAAATCTTATGATGAAGTTGTATGTTGTTACATGGGGTCTTTATGAATCAAAATCAACTCAAAGGCACCTAATAAGAATAAGAGTAACATTACAGAAAATCCATTCCCGACTCACTTTAGTGCCGGGTATCTGAAGGCATGTGTTGACTAGTTCATCAGCCCTGTTTTAATTTAACATTCTTCACCTTTTCCCAAACTCAGTCCAAAAGACAGGGAGCCTTCCAACCTGGCCTTCTTTATTTCCATGCATAACAAAGAAATGAGGAAATGGAAACAGAAAAAGAAAAGGATAAGAATTTAAACAATGCTTTTTAAAAGTAGTTACAAAATTTTTAATTTGAGAAAGCAGTAAAAATATTTTTATTTATATTTTGCAAGTTTTTTATTTATGTTTTCCATCTCTGTCACTTAATTTGCTCATAGGTGGTTTTAATTATCAACATCTAAGAAAATCAGAAGCAACTATAATGTTGTCATATGTTGAATTTGAATTAAAATATGATCTCAAAAAAAAAAAAAACAAATGTCAGGGAGTTCCAGTAAGATGGTGGAATAGGCAAACAAATTACACAGACCCTCTTCAACAAAGAAAAGGGGAACCAATTAACACAGATAACAGAAGGTAATCCTGGAGCCTTACATTTTGAAAGGAAGGATACAGAAGTGGACTAAACTCCAAATGGTGGAAGAACCTGCAAGAGAACAGCGAAAAGGGAGACATAAGGACCTATGGACTGTCAGTTATCCTGATGGACAGCTTGGTTTGTTGCCACATGGTGTTGGCATCTGAGAATTAATCTAAAATTTGTCCCTGCTAGCCAGAGACTGCATGGAAGACTGCACTGCTGGGTGGTGAATAAAAAGGGAAGTAGCCAAGAAGGAGATGGGCTGAGCTGTGGACTTTTGGCTGTCTGCACAGTGTACCCATTTTCAATTTTTACAAGTGGTGGTCCCATTTTGGATATTTAAAGTGCCAACATTCTCTCAGATCCAGGGACCTAAGAATAAGCTCCACTTACCTGGGACTGTAAGGACCTACCAGACACTGAGAACTGGAAAGGTACAATATTCCCCCTGTTATTCTTATACCCCACACCATCTTGGTGAACAGAGTTGAAGCCATTCCTCACTCCCACCCACCTTCTGGGCAGGAATCCCATCCCACTCTGTGTGCATTGACAGAGCCTGGGTACCTGACTCTCCCTGCCCAGATTTTTTTTTTTTTTCTTTTTTCCTGGTTTCTTTCTTTTCTTTTCTTTTTTTCTTTTTTTTTTTTGGTCTATTTTAAAATTATCTTTTCCCACCTTTTTATTATTATTCTTTTTTTCTCCCTTCCCAGGTTCTAGCTTTTGTCTTTTTCTCTCTTCCCATTTCCTGGTTCTTATTTTATTCTTTCTTGAGTTTCTTCCCATCCATTTATTATTATTATTTGCATTTTTCTACTTTTTTCATTATTCTCCTACTCTACATCTTTTTTTCTGATTCCATTTCTCCAGATATTGCAGGTTTATTTATTTATTTATTTTTCCTTTTCCTATTCATGTTTCTTTTGGCTTTTTAATGTACTTCTTTAAATATTCTCTCTCTTTTATTGGCTTTCCTCCTTTTTTTTTTTTTTCCTCTTTTTCTCTTTTTGGTGATTGATTGTTCCTGGGGATTTATGCAGTGTGTTTTTGGTCCTCTTGCTTTCACTTTTTCATGTTTTTTTGATTATTATATTTGTCCAACTGAGTGGGAGAGAACAACCAAGCCCATATGACCCAAATATGCCTGCACCTCCTGTAGCCCCACTTACTGAGTGAGAGTCACCACTTCCTTCTGCACCAACTGATCAATCATAGTTGATCACCAATAAGATCCTGACTCACCCTTAACTCTTCATCACAAACAGTTATTAGAGATCTGTGCAGCCACTCTCATTCTCTATCACATCCACCAGGAGACAGGTGGTGGGTGCATAAGTGCTGCCAACTAGTGAATAGTTGACCCTCTACTTTATCAAGCATGATACACTTCTTACTCAGATGCATCCAAAAAAACAAACAACCAAAAAAAGATAAACAAAGGAAATAAAAAATTTGGGCAATTCACTCCAACACACAATCATCAATTAAATATAAATAAAACATTCACAAATGTCTTAGGGACAACAGACCATCAGAGTCCACACAAAGAAGCAAAATAAAGCAGTAGATACAAGGGAGCAGGATACAGATGCAGAACATATCCCTGAGGAAGAAGCAACATTGGAACTCCCTGATAAGGAATTCAAAAAATTATATTTAGATACCTTCAACAGATTGAGAGACAGTTCAAGGAAAAGACTGACAAAATTAAGGAAAATACAGACAAAACCCTAGAACAGTTTCAGAAGAAAATACAAGAACAAAATAACAAAATAAATGAAAAATTAGAAATGACAAAAAATGTACAGATAGAAATCCAGAAGATTAATACTAAATTTTCAGATATAGATAACACATTGATAGAGCAAAAAAGTAAAGTTGAATCAATGGAAAACAGAATTAATGAGATTGAAGACAAATACCTGAATAATTCTTTGGAAAGGGATCAATCAGAAAAAAAGATCAAAACAAAATGAAGAAAGCCTAAGATTCATGAGGGATACCATCAAAAGGAATAACACATGTGTATTTAGAATTCAAGAATAGGAAAATAAAAATAAAACCACTGATGAAATTGTCCAAGATTTGTTGGAAGAAAACTTCCCTGATATGAAGAAAGATGAGAATATATCCATTCAGGAAGTCCAATGAACCCCAAGCAAGAAAGACCCCAAAAGAAAATCACCAAGACTCATCAAAATCAAAGACAAAGAAAGAATCCTGAGAACAGCACAGGAAAAATGACAAGTTACCTGCAAAGGTCAACCAATAAGACTAAGCTCTGCTTTCTCAGGAGAAAGCATGCAGGTGAGAAGGCAAAGGGATTGAATATATATAACACTAAAAGAGAAAAATTTCCAACCAATAATTATGTTGTTGTTAGGTGCTGTTGAGTCATTTACAAATGATAGAGACCCTATGCACAGTAGAATGAAACACACATGGTCATGTCCCAGCCTCATGATCCTTGCTCTACCTGAGCCCCTCGTTGCAGCCACTGTGTCAGTCCATCTCGTTGAGGGGCTTCCCCATCTTCACTAATTTCTTTCTCCAGAGAATGGTCTTTTCTGAGAACATGTCCAAAATAGGTGTGACTAAATCTGGCCATTCTCTTTTCCGAGGAGCATTCCAGCTGCACTTCACCCAGGACTGATTTGTTAGTCCTTTTAGGAGACCATAATGCTCATAGAATTCTTCTCCAACACCACAACTCAAAAGTATCAACTCTTCTTTGGTCTCATATTCATTGTTCAGCTTTCACATGCATAAGAGGCAATTGAAAATGCCATGGATTGGGTTAAGTGCACCTTAGTCTTCAAGGACACATCTTTGCTCTTCTTCACTTGAAAGAGGTCTTTTTCAGCAGATTTTCCCAATGTGATACATCATTTGATGTCTTGACTGCTGTTTCCATTGCTGTTGATTGTAGAACCAAGTAATATGAAGTCATTGACAACTTCAAACTTTTCTCCATTTACCATGAAGTTGTTTATTCAACCAGTTGTGAAGATTTTTGTTTCCTTTACATTGAGATGGAATCCATACTGCAGACAGTAGTCCTTAATCTTCATCAATAAGTTCTTCAAGTCATTCTCACTTTCAGCAAGCAAAGTTATGCCATCTGTGTATTACAGGTTGTTAATGAGTCTTCTTCCAATCCTGAAGCCACATTCATCTTCATATAATCGAGCTTCTTGGATTATTTACTCAGCATACAAGTTGAATAAGTATGGTGAATAAGTAAGGGAGGTACACACTCCCTTCTTGATTTTGAACCATAAAATATCTTGTTTTTCTGTTCAAACAACAGCCTCCAGATCAATGTACAGGTTCCTCATGAGTACAATCAAGTGTTCTGGAATTTCCATTCTTCTCAATGTTATCTGCAATTTGTTATGATCCACACAATCAAATGCTTTTGCATAGTCAATAAAACATAAGTAAATCTGTTTCTGGTATTCTTTGCTTTCAGCTAAGATCCATCTGACACCATCAACAATATCCCTCATTTGACATCCTCTTCTGAATTCAGTTTGTATTTCTGGAAGCTCTCTGTCAATATATTGCTGCAACTGTTTTTGAATTATCTTCAGTACAATTTTACTTGTATGTGATATTAATATAATGTTCTATAATTTCCACATTCCATGGGATCACCTTTCTTTGTAATGGGTACAAATATGGATCTCTTGCAGTCAGTTGGCAAGGTAGCTGTCTTCTAAATCTCTTGGCATGGCTGAGTGCATGCCTCAATCAGGGACTCCATTTGTTGAAACATCTCAATGGACATTCTTTCAATTTTTGGAGCTTTGCTCTTTTCCTTCCATTTTCTTTTGATATTTCTTCCATTATTCACTATTTTCCCCATAGAATCTTTCAATATTGCAACTCAAGGCTTAAATTTTTTCCTCAGTCCTTTCAGTTTGAGAAATGCTGAGCATGTTCTTTCCGTTTGGTTGTCTAATTGCAAGTCTTTGCACATTTCACTATCGCAATTGGCTTTGTCTTCTCAAGCTGCTCTTTGAAATCTTCTATTCATTTCTTTTACTACCTTGTCATTTCTTCCATTTGCTTTGGCTACTCTCCACACAAGGGCAAGTTTCAGCATCTCTTCTGATATCCATTTTGGTCTTTTTTTTTTTTTTTCTTTTCTTTTCTTTTTAATAACCTTTTACTTTCTTCATGGATGATGTTCTTGATGTCATCCCACAATTCCTCTGGTTTTTGGTCATTGGTGTTCAATGTCTTGAATCTATTATTAAAATGGTCTTCAAATTCTGGAGGGATATTATCAAAGTCATATTTAGGCTCTTGTAGACCTGTTCTAGTTGTCTTCAACTTCAACTTAAATGTTCTTATGAGCAGTTGATTTTCCGTTCCACAATCAGCTCCTGGCTTTGTTTTGGCCAAAGATACTGAACTTCTCCATCACCTCTTGCCACAGATGTAGTCAATCTGATTCCTGTGTATTCCATCTTGTGAATAGCCATGTGTATAGTCCTTACTTATGTTGTTGAAAAAATGTATTTGAAACAAATAAGTCATTGGTCTTGCAAAATTCTATCATGTGATCTCTAGCATTATTTCTATCACCAAGGTCATATTTTCCAATTACCAGTAACCTTCTTTTTGTCCAACTTTTGCATTCCAGGCACCAGTGATAATCAACACATCTTGATTGCATGGTTGGTGAATTTCAGAAAGCAGATGTTGGTAGAAATTTTCAGTTTCCTCATCTTTGGCTTTGGTGATTGATGCATAAATTTGAATAATATTAGTATTAACTGGTCTTCCCTGTAGGTGTATGGATATTACCTTATGACTGACAGCATTGTACTTCAGAACAGATCTTGAAACAGTATGACGATGAATATCACACCATTCCTCTTCAATTTGTCTTTCCCGGTATAGTGGATCATATGGTTGTCTGATTCAAAATGGCCAAGACCAGTCCATTTCAGCTCTGTAATGCTTAGGATAATGATATTTATGCTTTCCATTTCATTTTTGACAACTTCTAATTTTCCTAGATTCATACATCATACATTCCATGTTCCAAATATTATTAGTTGTTTGCATTTGTTTCTACTCATTTTGAGTTGTGCAACATCAGCCAATGGAGGTCCCAAAAACTTTAATCTATCCATAATGTTAAGGTTGTCTCTACCCTGAGGAGTCAGCTCTTCCCCAGTCAAATTTTGAGTGTCTTCCGACCTGATGAGCTTATGTTCCAGCACTATATCAGGCTATTCATAGTTTTCCAGTAATATATAAGACAGTGTTTTACTGCTATTCATAAAGTTTTCTCTGCTCAATTGCTTGAGAAGTAGATGGTCTCTTCCTTCTGAGTCTGTCTTAGCCCAGAAGCTCTGCTGAAACCTAGCCACCATGGGTAACCCTGCTGGCATTTTGCAATACCAGTGGCAAGCCTCCAGCCTCACAGCAACATGTAAGCCACAATAGGACAACAAAATGACAGACAAGTTCATCTCCCTTTGTTGTTCCTAACCCCTCTGTACCCACCTACCTTGGGTGTTGGCCTTAAAATAGAGCTACCTGCAATCTAAAAGCAGTCCTGGAGACCCTTGCCTACCTATCTCAGGCTTTGGCCTTAAAGTGTAGCTTCCCCCAAGCAAAAAGCAGCCCCTGACGCAAAGGCCACCTAACCAGCAAAATTGTCCCTCAAATATAATGGTGAAATTAAGAGATTTCCAGATAAGGAGAAATTAAGGGAATTTGTTACAACCAGAACAACCTTACAAGAAACACTAAAGGAAGTTCTTAGGACAGAGAATCAATAATAGCAAATAACAACCAACCATTAATATATATGATGACATAACCCAGAAACCAACACTGATATGGAAGTATCCAGAGTAGTATAAGCTTACAAGATTGTAAACAGGGAACAAGAGACATCAATTGGCAAATAAAGACAACTAAAAACCAAAAACAAGAAAAAATAGTGTAGTTACAAAACTACTAAATGTTAGGGAAGTCAAAAGAACTTCAAGATAGAATGGAGCGTTCTGCACTCAGGGAAGAAATTATAAATCAAAAGGTCACTTCACTGAAAAATTATAAACCTTAACATCAAAATAAAAAAAGAAGACAGGCACAAATATTTAGCAAATACTAAAACAACAGCAACAAAAGAAATGATAATATGATTCATAAACAAAATGATCTCAAAAAAACAAACCAAACCCACTGCTGTCAAGTCAGATCTGACCCATAGTGACCCCTCATTGGTTTTCCAAGGCAGTAGCACTACAGAAATAGATTGCCCAACCTTCCTTCTGAGGAGCGGCTGGTGGGTTTTAATCACAAGGCTTCTGGTTAGCAGTCATAATGCCTTAGGCATTATGCCACCAGAACTCACAAAATGAACTCAGCACAGAAATTTTTTAAAACACATTTTATTGAAATATAGTTTATGTACAATGAAATACATAAACCTAAAATGACATGGGTCAATATATTTTATTTAGTTAGATTTTTGGGATATTCTGTCCCCTCTGCTCCCACTCCTGCTAACCAACACCAGGAAGTTTTGACTTCTGTGGCTGTATAGTAAGTTTTAAGATCTGGAAGTGTCAAACTTACTACTTTCTTCTTCTTCTTCAATAGTGCTTTGCCTATCTGAGTTCTCTTTCCTTTTTATATAAAGCTAGTGATTTTTTTTTCCTTATCCTTAAAAAATGTTGATGGAATCTGGATTGGGATTGCATTGAATGTATAGATTGCTTTGTGTAATATTGACATTGTCACAATGTTCAATCTTTCTATCCAAGAGCATGAAATGTGCTTCTATTTATGTAGATCTCTGTGGTTTCTTGGAGCAGTCTTCTGTTGATTTCTATGTACAGGTCTTTTATGTCCCTAAACCAAAACTAAATTCACTGCTGTCAAGTCAGATCTGACTTATAGTGACCCTTCCTTGGGTATCACTATAGAAGTAGATTGCCCAATCTTCCTTCTGAGGAGTGGCCGGTGGGTTTGAACTGCCAGGCTTCTGGTTAGTATTCAAATGCCTTAGGCACTATGCCACCAGAGCTCCCTAGTGAGATGTGTTCCTAAGTATTTTATTTTTCTGGTAGCTATTGCAAATGGTATTGATTTCCTTTTCAGCAATCTCTTTACTGGTGTAGAAAAATCCAAATGATTTGTGTATGTTGATCTTCTATCCTGCCACTGTGCTAAATCTCTCAATTAGTTCCAGTAGTTTTTGTTTGTTTGTTTGTTTTTTGCTGAGTCTTTTGAGTTTTCTATATATAGATCACATCATCAGCAAATAGGGATAGCTTGACTTCTTCCTTACCAATTTGGAAGTCTTTGATTTTACTTTCTTGACTTTTTGGAAGTCTAGGACTTCCAATAATATGGTCAATAGAAGTGGTGATAGGGAGCATCCTTATCTGGTTCTTATTTGTAAGGGGAATGGTTTCATTATCTCTACTTTGATAATAATGTTGGCTGTTAGTTTTGCATATGTGCCCTTTATTATCTTGAGGAATGTCCCTTCTATTCTGATTTTGTTGAGAGTTTTTCTCAGGGAATGGTGTCACATTTTATCAAATGTCTTTTCTGCATTGTTTGATATGATCATGTGGTTCTTTTCCTTTGTTTTATTTATGTGATGGATGACATTGATTGTTTTTCCAATTTTGAACTATTCTTGCATACCTGGTATGAACCCCACTTGGTCACAATATACTATTTTTTTTGATATGTTGTTGGAGTCTTCTGGCTAGGATTTTCTTGAAGATTTTTGCATCTATATTCTTGAGGGACATTGATCTCTAATTTTACCTTTTAGTCATATCTTTGCCTGGTTTTGGTATCAAAGTTGTGATTCCTTTATCATATGAATTTGGGAGGATTCCATCTTTTTTCTATGCTCTGGAATAGTTTGAGTAGGAGTGGTATCAGTTCTTCCCTGAACATTTGGTAGAATTATACAGTGAAACCATCTGAGCTAGGGCTTTTATTTCTGTTGATAATTTTTTTTTATGACCCATTCAATTTCTTCATATGTTATCGGTCTGCTTAAATTTTCCACTTCAGATCTCAGCACAGAAAATTATATGGAACAAAGAAACCAGGCATGCCAGGATAAATAAATAAATAAATACAGCAAGAAATTCATACTTGTCAATAATTAACACTGACTGTAAAAGAATCAAATGTACCACTAAAGAGATACAGGATTGTAGAATGGATAAGAAAACATAACCCATCAATATGCTTTCTACCTGAGACACACCTTAGAGAGAAAGACAAAAAATAAACTAAAAACCAAAGGTTGGAAAAGGATATATTGAGGGAATCATAACCAAAAAAGAGCAGGAGTGGAAATATTAATTTCTGGTAAAACTGACTTAAGATGAAAACCATCATAAGAGACAAGGAAGGACATTGAATAATGATTAAAGTATCAATCGAACAAGAAGATCTATGGACCCAATGCAAAAGCCCGGAAATTCATAAGTCAGACTTTAACATATTTGAAAAGACAAATAGATGAGTCCATAGTCATAATACAAAAAACAAACCAAACTCACTGCCTTGGAGTTGGTTCCAACTCATAATGAATCCTCCTTGGGTTTCTGAGGTAGTATCTCTTCAGAAGTAGATTACCCAGTCTTCCTTCTGAGCAGTGGCTGGTGGATTTGAACCATCAGCCTTCTGGTTAGCAGTCAAATATCTTAGGCTCTATGCCACCAGAGCTCCCACAATCATAGTAGGAGACTTACCTACACCACTTTCAATGAAAGATAGAAAAATTGGAAAACAAAACAAATGAAGACTTGGAAGAACTAAACAATATAATCCACCAACTTGACCTTATAGACATCTACAGAGAACTTTACCAAACAACAGCACAATACACATTCTTTTCCAGTGCACATGGGACATTCTCCATGATAGATCATCTGTCATGCCATAAAGCAAGCCTTAATAAATTTAAAAACACTGAAATACTGCAAAGCATCTTCTCAAATCACAATGTTCTAAAATTAGAAATCAACAATAGGGGGAAAAAAAGAATGGAAAAAGAGCAAGCACATGGAAACTGAACAACACTCTTCTTAAGAATGTCTGGGCAATAGAAAAAAAACAACAAAAAAAAAATGAAATTAATAAATTCCTTGAATCAAATGAGAATGAAAACACAACATACCAAAACCAGTGATCAGAGTTCAACTTATAGCAATAAATGCACACATTAAAAAAGAAGAAAAAGCCAATATGAGCACCTTACACAAATATTTTCAAACAATTAGGAAAAGAACAGCAAGAAAAGCCTACAGTAACCAGAAGAAAAGAAATAATAGGGATTCCAGCAGAAATCAACAAAACAGAAAATAGAAACAAAAGAAAAAATCAAGAATACTAGAGCTTGGTGTCTTGAAAAGATTAATAAAATTGACAAACCACTGACAAATTTAACAAAGGAAAAGGAGAGAATACAATTAACATTAATGAAAAATGAATAGGACAAAATAGAATAGAACCAATTGAAATTAAAAAAAAAAAATAATATCAGGATAATGTGAAGAACTGTACTCTAACAAATTTGAAAATCTGGAAGAAATAGACAGATTTCTAGGAAGAGACTACTAACCTAAACTAACACAGACTGAGGTGGAAAAGTTCAGCAGACTTATAACAAAAGAAGAATTTGAACAGGTCATATAAAAAAACAACAGCAATATTCCTGTCCCAGATGGTTTCACTGGAGAATTCTATGAAATGTTCAGAGAATACCTGACACCAATCCTACTCAAACTACTCCATAACACAGAAAAAAGATGGAATCCTCCCAAATTCATTTTATGAAGCAAGCATAACTTTGACACCAAAACTCAGCAAAGACATCACTCAAAAGGAAAACTACAGAACAATATCACTTATGAATATAGATGCAAAATTCTTCAACAAAATACTAACCAATAGACTCCAACAATATATCAAGAAAATAATTAATTATTAACAAGTAAGGTCCATATCAGGTATGCAAAGATGGTTCAACATTAGAAAAAAAATATCAACATCATACATCACATACATAAAACAAAGGAAAATAACCACATAATAATAACCACATAATAATAATATCAATTGATACAGAAAAAGGTATTTGATAAAATCTAACACCCATTCTTGATCAAAACTCTCAGCAAAATAGGAATAGAGGGAGTATTCTTTAACATAATAAAGGGTATATATGAAAGATTGATAGTCAATGTTATCTTCAATGGAGAGAAACTGAAGCCATTCCCCTTGTGAACAGGAACCAGACAAGGATGCCCCCTATCACCACTTCTATTCAACTTTGTTATGAAAATTCTTACCAGGGCAATAAGGCAAGAAAAGGAAGTCAAAGGCATCCAAATTGGTATAGAAGAAGTCAAACTATCTTTATTTGCTGGTGATATGATCTATACATAGATCATATACAAAGACTCAGAAAATAATAATAATAATGATGAAACTAATTGAAAGATTTAGCATAGTGGGAGGATACAAGATCAACATATACAATCAGTTAGATTTGTCTGCACCAGAAAAGAAATTGCTGAAAAAGAAATAAGGAAATCAATACCATTTACAATAGCTACCAAAAAATAAAATACTTGGGAAATAATCTCACTAGGTACACAAAAGACCTGTACAAAGAAAACTACAAAACACTACTCCAAGAAACCATAAGCCAAACCAAAAACCAAACTCACTGCTATCAAGTTGGATCAGACTCATTGAAGAACATTCCATACTTGTGGATAGGAAGATTGAACATCGTGAAAATGTCAATTCTACCTCAAATAATCTTTACATTCAATGCAATCCCCATCCAGATCCCATTGACATTCTTTAAAGTTATGAAAAAACTAACCACTAACTTTATATGGAAAGGAAAGAGACCTTTAATAAGTAAAGCAATAGTGAAGAAGAAGAACCAAGTAAGATATCTCACCCTCCTGGATCGCAAAACCCACTGTACAACCACAATAGTCAAAACTGCCTGGTATTTGTACAATGACAGAGACATAGATCAAAGAAATAGAATTGAGATTTCAGGAATATATCCATTGACCTATGATAAGCTCTTTGACAAAGGGCTGAAATCCATTAATGTGGAAGAGATTGTCCGTTGAACGAATTGTGCTGACAAAACTGGATATGCATTTGCAGAAATATAAAACAAGATCTGTACCTAACACCATACACAAAAACTAAGTCTAGATGGATCAAAGACTTAAATGTGAAACCTAAAATTATAAAGTTCCTCAAGGAAAAACTAGGGACAAATTAAAAAAAAAGAGCCCTAATATATGGCATAGGAGCTCTGATGGCATAGTGCCTAAGGTATCTGACTGCTAACCAGAAGGTTGATGGTTCAAACCCACCAGCCACTCCTTAGAAGGATGATTGGGCAATCTACTTCTGTAGAGATACTGCTTTGGAAACCCAAGGAGGGGTTTCTGTGAGTTCAGTTTTAATATATGGTGTAGATAGACTATCAAGCATAACCCAAAATGCATAATTAATAGAAGATAAAACAGGTGAATGTTACCTTCTAAAAATTGATTTTTTTATGTTCTTCTGATGACTTCTCCAAAAGAGTAAAAAGAGAACCTACAGATTGGGAAAAAGTATTTGGTCACAACATATATGACAAGGGACTTGTCTCTAAAATTTATAGAAAATCCCAACACCTCACCAACAAAAAGAAGAAGTAAAAACAGGCAGAAAACATGAATAGACACTTCACCAAAAAGGATATTCAGGAGGCAAAAAAACAGTTGAAATGTTCATAATCATTAGCCATTAGAGAGATGCAAATCAAAACAACAAGATCCAACTTGCCCCAGCACTAGTGGCGAAGTTCAACAAGAAAGAAAATAACAAATGCTGGTGAGGAAGTAGAGAGATTGGGACTCTCCTACATTTCTGGGGGGACTGTCAAATGCTACAACACCATGGAAAGCAGTATGGCAATTTTTAAAAAGTTGGAATTAGAAATACCCTTTGACTCATCAATTCCATTACTAAGTATATATCCTAAAGAAATGAGAGCCAGGAAAACAACAGATATATGTACACTCATGTTGATCACAGCATTATTCACAAAAGCAAAAAGACGGAAACAACCTAAGTGCCCATCAACCAAAGAACAGATAAAGAAACTTCGGTACATACACATATGGAATACTATGCAACTCTAAAGAATAATGTAGAATCTGCAAAAAAACATATATCATGGATGAACTTGGAGAACATTATGTTGAATGAAATAAATCAATCACAGGACAGATATCATAGTAATTTGTCATTGTAAAAATCAAGGAAAAGTTTTTATATGAAAGGTAACTTTCTTTTTTAGTTACTAGGGGTGTGATGGGAGGGGAGGCAAAACAGCTAGACAGGCAGACACAAGTATTGATTTGGGTGACAGGAAGGGCAATGCACCAAATATGAGTGATCAACACAGTGGCACTGGGGCAGAGGATGATATAAAATGGTACTTGGGAGATAGACACATCAAAGATGAACCCTTTTGCACATACACTGCATTGTCAGTGATGGCAAATATTGATATACAGGTGGATAGATTGGGTGGACAGGCTGAATGATCAGGTATGTCTAGACAGGGGGTAGTATGCTCATGACCAGCTATAAGGTTAGCAGACAGTATTTCTACAAGTGTATTTATATGTTCTATAAGACTTCCCAGGTATATAGTAGAGCTGACAAGGAATTAGGTTGTAGTCATTTCTTGGCCATATCCAGTTACCCACAGAGAGTGAGTATTTGGGCCTGTGGGCTCAGGACCATGATCACAGGGGACATCAAGCTCAATTGGCATAAATACTGCACAAAAACATTGTTCCACATCCTACATTGTTGTTGTTGTTGTTGTTGTTTTGCCGTTGAGTCGGCCCCGACTCATAGCGACTCCTCCTTGGGTTTCTGAGGCAGTACCACTATGGAAGTAGGATTGCCCAACCTTCCTTCCAAGGAGTGGCTGGTGGGTTAGTGAGTGGCAATTGGGATCTTCAAAGCTTGCAAGCTGAAGTCTAGATTCAATGATGATGGTCTCTCCTCATGCAGAGCAAAGAAGAATGAAGAAATCCAAAAACATATGGAAACAATTTGTCAAATGGACTGGTACACCATACAATCCTCAGCCTATATGACTATGAGACAAGAAGAACTAGAAGCTGCCCATCTACCACTGTTCAGCACTTGGAGAGAGATCTATGTAGAGATTCTGGATAGAGTGGGAGTGGGAGAACAATGTGGAACCAAACTCAAAATCATTTGGAAAAAATGGACCAGGTTTTCTGGTCTTACAGAGCCTGGTGAAACCCTTGAGACTATGGCCCTTAGTTGCCCTTCAGGTCTGGAATTGAAGCCACTCCTGTAACTTCCAGCCAAACAAAAGACAGATATGTGAACTGAAAATTTACATTAAGTACATTAAGTAGATAAACTCCTTCGAGAGACCTATCATGGGAAAATGGAAGGGCTGTGTATCCACAGGGAGATAGCTTTGACAGCAGGAGTGCATGGGAGGGAAGGACACAGGGAAGAGGAAACTGGTGAGGAAGTGGGAAAAAATCTGTTGTATTGTGGGAAATTTCAGTCAGTGTCATGAGACAAAGTGAACTACTGTATGGAAAATGAATTTGCTTTTTAAACTTTCATCCAAATCACAATAATTAAAAAAAAAAAAAAAAAGATTGTCACAGATTCTGAGCTTAATTTATTCATTTTCAAAAAGGGCCTAATATCTCTGGCACATTCTCTAACTTTGACCCACTCAATGTCCATATCAAATCTCTCTCCTGGAGCATCTTCTATTTTCTCACCTGGAAAGCCAAAGCTAAAAGAAAAGAACAGTTTCCAATATGCCTTTGTGCTAAAAGCTGCATTATTCCAAAATTGAAAGGAAAAATTAACATAAATTAATCTTGACAAACCGATTTGCACGGGATCCAAAGGAAAAATGGGTTTTTCAGAGTTCTTTCTCGTATGCCTCCACCTACTAGGTACCATTTTAACACCCACCACCTAGAGGCTTAGAAACTTATCTCCCAATCAAATGCAGCCTAGACTTCAACAGGGTACACTTTTTACTGCTTTGAGGCCTGTCTTCAACCCAGACATACTCTCAGGGGAACTTCTTTTGAAGTCCAAACCTTGGGTTTAGTGGTATAGTAGAAGTACTTCATAAGGACCAACTGTCAAATTTTCAGGAAATGTGCAAGGCAATTGTTAAGCACAATTGTTATTAAAATTATAGCTTATGTAAATTTATGATTTAAACACTATTTTAAAAACAGTGATAATCAATAGTCAAAACTCATCACTTTCTCATAATTTTAACATTACCTAGGTTCTTCTGGTTCTTTACATGTTTTTACCTATATCCTGCAAAGACAATAAAATCATCTCTTCTCAAATCCACCTTCATCACCTTGGTAGCTTGAAACAGATCATGGTGAAACAGCACATAAATCAGCAATTGCCATGGATATGTATATATATATATTTTCTTCACCACCCATCTGTCAATTTGTTGTACTGTGGGGCTTGTGTGTTGCAAGGCTGGAAGCTAGGGCACCAGTATTTCAAATACCATCAGAGTCACCCATGGTGGACAGGTTTCAGCAGAGCTCCCAAACTAAGACAGATTTGGAAGAAGGAAGGGGCTGCCCACTTCTCAAAGAATTGGCCAGTGAAAACCTTATGAATATTCATGAAACACTGTCTGAACTATTACTGGGAAACTTTATCCATTATAGTGCCGGAAGATGAGCTCTTCAGGTCAGAAGGCACTCAAAATATGAATGGGAAGAGCTGCCTCCTCAGACTAGAGCCAATATTAATGTTGTGGATGGAGTAAAGCTTTCAGGACCTCCACTTACTGATGTGGCATGACTCAAATTAGAATAAAAAGCTGCAAGCATCCAGTAATAATCAAAACATGGAATGTACAAAGTATGAACACAGGAAAATTGGAAGTTGTCAAAAATGAAATGGAATATACAAAGATCAATATCCTAGGCATTAGTAAACCATTTTGAATCAGACAACTATATCATCTACTATGCTGGGAATGACAAATTGAAGAGGAATGGTGTGGCATTCATCATCTTACAGAATGTTTCAAGATCTATCCTGAAGTACAATGCTGTCAGTGATAAGATAATATCCATATGCCTACAAGGAAGACCAGTTTATATTACTATTATTTAAATTTACTCATCAACCAAAAAAGTCAAAGATGAAGAATTTATCAACTTCTGCAGTCTGAAATTGATCAAATGTGCAATCCAGAGGTGTTGATTATCACTGGTGACTGAAATGCAAAAGTTGTAAACAAAGAAGAATCATAAGTAGTTGGAAAATATGGCCTTGGTGATAGAAATAATACTAGAGTTTGCACGACAGAATTTTACAAGACCAAAGACTTATTCATTGCAAATATATTTTTTTCAACAACATGGCTATACACGTGGGCTTCTCCAGATGAAGTACACAGGAATCAGATTGAGCTCCGGTAACATAGTGGCTAAGACACTTGCTTGCTAACCAGACAGCTGGTGGTTCAAACCCACCAGCCACTCCTCAGAAGGATGGTTGGGCAATCCTACTTCCGTAGTGATACTGCCTCGGAAACCCAAGGAGGGGTCGCTATGAGTCAGGGCCGACTCGATGGCACATAACAACAACAACAACAATGGTAAGAGTGATGGAAAATTTCAGTATATTCAGCCAAAACAAGGCCAAGAGCTGACCATGGAACAAATAATCAGTTGCTCATATGCAAGTTCAAGTTGAAACTGAAGACAATTAAAAGAAGTCCACAAGAGCCAAAATATGACCTTGATTATATCCCTCCTGAATTTGGAGACCATCTAACAAATAGATTTGATGCATTGAACAATCCTGACTGAAAACCACGGAAAGTATGGGAAGATATCAAGAACATCATCCACAAAAAAAGCAAAGTGTCATTAAAAAGACAGGAAAGGAAGAGAAGACCAAAACTGATGTCACAATATACTCTGAAACTTGTCTTTTTATGGAAAATAGCTAAAGTAAATGGAAGAAAGGACAAGATAACAGAGCTGAACAGAGTATTTCAAAAAGCAGCGCCAGAAGACAAATCAAAAAAAAAAAAAAATTCACTGCCATCGAGTCAGATTCGATTCATAGCAACCCCTCCTTGTGTTTCTGCGGTGGTATCACTACAGAAATAGTGATACCAAATTTCCTTCCGAGGCTTCCTTTCCACATTCTTACAGAATAGGTACAATATGAATCTCTTCCAGTCAGTTGTCCATGTAGTTGCCTTCCAAATTTCTTGCCAAAGACAAGTGAGTGCCTCCAGTTTGCAAGTGCCTCATATGCATGTGAGAGGAAAACGAATAAGGAAGACTGAAAGAAGAGTTGGTATTTGGAATTGTGGTGCTGGCCAAGAATGCTGAAAGTACCATGGACTTCGAAAAGAATGAACAAATATGTCCCAGAATAAGTGTAGCTGGAATGCTCCTTGGAAGTGAGAACGGCCAGACTTTGTCTAATCTACTTTGGTCATGTTGTCAAAAGAGACCTTTCTTTGGAGAAGGATATAATGCTTGGTAAAGTGGAGGGTGAGTGAAGAAAAGGAAGGCCCTCAATGAGATGAACTGACACAATGGCTATAATAATGGGCTTAGGTATAGCAAGTATTGTGAAGCTGTCACAGGACTTGGAAGTGTTTTGTTTTGTTGTGCATAGGGTGGCTATGATTCGGAACTGACTCAATAGCACCTAACAACACACACACACACACACACACACAAATACATATATATTCTTGGTTACTAGCATAGCACATGATTAGACACTTCATTCCCACAATGTTTATCCTTATATGTTTCCATAAGACAATCTTATCAGCAAACAAAGCAAAACATATCAACTTTTTTGAAAAAAAAATAAATTTAATTTACATAAAGGCAGGCACATAGACAAAATAGTATTATTACTTTTCAGAAGTATGATCATATCCTCATGTAGGTCATAATTTAAAACACTTCTGAATAATAAGGCTATGTATAACATACATATATGTAGCCCTGGTAACACAGTCAATAAGCTCACAGCTGCTATGAAAGGTCAGTACTTTGAATCCACCAACCATTCCATAGGAGAAAGAAGTGGCAGTCTGCTTCCATAAACATTTATAGTATTAGAAACACTATGGATTGTTATGAGTTGTAATCAACTGTAAGGCTGCCATCCCTAGCACAATAGGTCAGACCATTGTGAACAATAGAGTTTTCATTAGGTGATTTTTCTAAAGTTGGTTGCCAGGCCTTTCTTCCTACCCCATCTCAGTATAAATGCAATACTGGGACGTGTTCAGCATTATAATAGCACAAGCCTCTATTCAGAGTCTATATTGGGTGCAGCTGAGGTACATTGTCTGGGAATCAGGTACTGTGTCCCATATCTGGCCAATGACGTTATCCATACCTAGGTGTTCATAAAATTTTTCCTTGAATGAGAGCAACTTTGCTGAAATCTCTGCTCACCTACCTACCTCTTAGATGCTGCTTTCTAACATGATTCTCAGTTCCTCAATCGGTGCCACTTAAGAACCAGTGAATGCATGGAGAGTAGAAGTGGTGCACATATGGTTGGACCCACCTAAATGTGGTTGCTGTTTCTGTAGGATCTTGCTCATTACATTCTGACTGTCTCAGAAGCTATTCAATGCCTTCAAACATAATTTTTTAATATATCTAAATTTTGTAATCAATTTGGCAAGAGTGGTATTGCTTTGCTACAAACTACCCCATCATATCTTTATGTAGAAGTCTATAGTTTAATTTTGAGAGCAAAATAGAAATATTTCAAGGTATTTAAGATGTCAAATATTACCAATTATGAATATTCATGAAATAAGTATTGAAAAAGTTAACCAAGGGGGGAAAAAAAAAAGATATATAAGTGATATAGGCCACTATACAGAAAGAAAGAAGGAACACTCTAGTGGTGTAGTAGTTAAGACATTTGGCTGCTAACCAGAAGGTTAGTATTTAAAACCACAGTAGCTTTTCCACAGAAGAAAGATGAGACAGTCTGCTTCCATAAAGATTTAGAGCCTTGGAAACCAATGAAGTTCACTATGAGTCAGAATTGACTTGAGAGCAGTGAGGTTATTTTTGAGAGATAATGACAAAAGTTAAAGGAAAATATTTTATCAATTCTCAGTAAGTATTAACATCTAACAGATAAACAAACAAAAAATCTCAAGCAATGTCACTATAGATGGAATAAGATATACGGAAGAGAGATGTACAAATATGCTAAGATTCTTGCTATCCATGATGCAAAATATAAGTAAAGTTGTAGACAATGGAAAAGCTCATATCATCAGTCAAACAAGGCCAGGGCCAACTGTAGATAGACAAGCAAACAGTCATATACAACTTCAAGTTGAAACTGAAGAAAATTAAAATAAGTCTATGAAAGCCAAAGTATAACTTTGAGTATATCCCACCTAAATTTTGCAACCATCTCAGGAATAGATTTGACATATTGAACATTAATTACTGAAGACTAGACAGGTTGTGAGATGACATCAAGGACATCACTCATCAAGAAAGAAAGAAAAAGGTCACAAAAAGGCAAGAAAGAAAGAAAAGACTAATATGGATATCAAAAGCGATTCTGCAACTTGCTCTTGAAAGTAGAGTAGCTAAAGCAAATGAAAGCAGTGATGAAGTAAAAGAACTTAAGATTTCAAAGGTCCTTAAGAAGATAAAATAAAACATTACAATGAAATGTGCAGATACCTAGAGTTGGAAAACAAAAAAGAACACACTTGACATTTCTTAAGCTGAAAAAATTGAAGAAAAAATTCAAGCTTTGATTGACAATGTTGAAGGTTCTATGGGCAATATATTGGACATCTCAGGAGACATCAAAAAAGATAAAAAGGACTACAGAGAGTCACTTTACCAAATAAATGAATAAAACTGTCAGTGTTCAATAATTTCAGGAGGTAGCATCTGATCAGAACTAATGCCATTGAAAAAAGAAGTCCAAGTTGCGCTGAATGCATGTGATAGTTGGAGCTGTATGTCAACTTGGCTGGACCACAATTCTGTGTGGTTTAAGCAAGGGTGGTGTGGGTTATTCCCATGATGGGATTGGATGTATATGTTTTGAGCAGCCGATCTGTTGAAAGGGAGTCTCCCTAGGGGCATGGCCTGCTTCAATTATATTTATGGACATCTGAGAAAAGAGACACTCTTTTGTGAATCAGGATCCCATTGTGCTGCCTATAACTGTCCATGAGCAAACAATCCACCATTTGGCCTGGAGATACTGGATTTACATTCATTGGAGTCAACAGCCAGTATACTGCCTGCCAACCTTGAGCTCATCAGCCCCTGCAGGAGTGTGAGTCAGGAAAAGCCTCCAGCTTGACATTTGATCCAAGAACTTGGGACTTGCCAGATTCTATAAGTGTGTGAGCCATTTTCCTAAGATAAATTTCTCTTTCTCTATATGTATACATAAGCTTTACCGGTTTTGTTTCTCTAGAGAACGAGCCAAACACAAGGCATAAGTGGAAAACGAGTCTCCTGGAATTGATGGAACCTCAAATGAGATATATCAACAAATGGATGCAATGCTGGAAGGAAGCACTCACTTGTCTCTGCCAAGAAATTTGGAAGATTGCTATGGGGTGAACCAACTAGAAGAGATTGGTATTTGTACTTATTCCAAAGAAAGGTGATTCAAAAGAATGCAGATATTATTGAATAATATCATTAATACCACACACAAGAAAAATTTTGGTGAAGATAGTTCAAAAGGAGTTGCAACCACCTCAATAACAAAAAGACAAACAATCCAATTAAAAAATGGGCAGAAGACATGAATAGACACTTCACCAAGGAGGATATTCAAGCAGCCAACAAACATATGAAGAAAAGCTCACAATCATTAGCTATTAGAGAGATGCAAATCAAAACAACGAGATACCATATTGCTCCAGCACTAGTAGCAAAGTTCAACAAGACAGAAAATAACAAATGCTGGTGAGGTTGTGGAGAGATTGGGACTCTCATACACTGCTGGTGGGACTGTAAAATGGTACAACCATTGTGGAAAGCAGTACAGCAATTCCTTCAAAAGTTGGAATTGGAAATACCATTTGACCCAGCCATCCCATTACTAGGTATATACCCTAAAGAAGTGAGAGCCATGACAAGAACAGCTATATGCATGCCCATGTTCATCGCAGCACTATTTACAATAGCCAAAACATGGAAACAACCTAGATGTCCATCAACTGAGGAATGGATAACCAAACTATGGTACATACACACAATGGAATACTATGCAACAATAAAGAATAATGTAGAATCTGCAAAACACCGCATAACATGGATGAAGTTGGAGGACATTATGCTGAGTGAAATAAGTCAATCACAAAAGGACAAATATTGTATTAGTCCGTTATTGTAAAAATTAAGGAAAGGTTTATCTATTGAAGGAAATTTTCTTTGTTGGTTACCAGGGGTGGGAGGGGAGAGGAGGGAACGCTGTTAGATAGATAGTGATAAATATTGATTTGGGTGAAGAGAAGGGCAATGTGCCAAATGTGAGTGACCAATATGGCAGCACTGAGGATGAGAAAGACATAGCGAGGTACATGGGAAGTACAGGCAATAAATATACAGTACTGAGTTCTCAGTGAAGGCAAACATGGGTATATGGATGGATAGATAGGTGGACAGGCTAAACGATTAGGTATTTCTATGAAATGGAGAGTGTATCCAAGACCATATATAGGGTTGGCAGACAATGGTCCTGTAAGTTTATGTGAATGATCAGAATTCCCAGGTGTATAGTAGAGCTGACAAGGGACAAGGCTGTGGTCACTACTTGGTCACAGCCAGCTACTCAGCAACCGAGTAGTTGAACCTGCAGGCTTGGGACCATAGTCACAGGGGACACCAAGCTCAATTGGCATAACATACTATACAAAACATTGTTCCACCTCCTACTTTGGCGAGTAGTGACTGGGATCTTAAAAGCTAGCAAGCTGCAATCTAGATGCAACGATGGGTCTCTCCTCATCAAGAGAAAAGAAGAAAGAAGAAAACCAAAATTAATGGAAACAATCAGTCCTAGTGACTGGCACACCATCCATTCTGCAACCTATACAACTATGAGATCAGAAGAACTAGATGGTGCCCAGCTACCACTGTCATCCACTTGGAAGGGATGTAGGAGATCCTGGATAGAGAGGGAGAACAATGTGGAACAAAACTCAAAATCGTTTGGAGGGAAAAAAAAAAAAAAAAAGATGGTGGGGACCAGGTTTGCTGGTCCAATAGGGCCTGATGGAACCACTGAGACTATGACCCCTACCTGCCCTTCAGGTCTGGAATTGAACCCACACCTGTGGTTTCCAGCCAAACAAAGTACAGGCATGTGAGTTAAACATTTACCTCAAGTAGACACATGTCCTGGAGAAAACAATCATGGGAGAAGGAAGGGCTGCTTATGCACAGGGAGACAGCTCAGGGGGCAGGAGAGTATGGAGGGATGGACACTGGGAAGAGGTAACTATGGGGAGGAAGTGGGAGGAGAGCTGTTGCATTGTGGTAAACTGTAGTCAATGACATGAGACAAAGTATATGTGAACTGCTGTACGGAAAGTGAATTTGCTCTGTAAATCTTCACCCAAATCACACACGCACACACACACACAAAAAGGAGTTACAGCAGTTCATCAATGGGGAACTGCCAAAAATTCAAGAAGGATTCAGAAAAGAATGTGGAACAAAGGATATCATTGTTAATAGCAGATGGATATTGGCTGAAAACAGAGAATACCAGAACAAAAATTAACCTGTGTTTTACTGACTGGGAAAAAACATTTGATTCTGTGAATCATAACAAATTATGGATAACATTCTGATGAATGGAAATTACAAAACACTTAATTGTACTAATATGGAAATAGTACACAGACCTAGAGGCTGTTATTTAAACAGAACATGGGAATATTGTGTGGTTTAAAATCAGGAAAAGTATGCATCAGAGTTATATTCCTTGACCATACTTACTCAATCTGTATGCTGAGCAAATTATCTGAGAATCTGGACTATATGAAGAAGAATGTGACATCAGTCAGAAGATTTATTAACACCTGAAAAATGCAGATGGCACAACCTACTTACTGAAAGTGTACAAGACTTGAAGCACTTACTGATGAATGTTAAAGACTACAGCCACCTGTATTGAAAGTACCTCAACAGAAAGAAAACAAAGTCTTCACAACTGGCCCAATGAGCAACATCATGATAAATGGCAAAAGTACTGAACTTGTCAAGGATTTCCTTTTTCTTGTTTCCACAATCAACATCCAGAGAAGTAGCAGGGAAGAAACCAAACAACATATTGCATTGGACAACTCTGCTTCAAAAGACCTCTTTAAAGTGTTAAAGAGCAAAGTTGTCACTTTGAGGATTAAGGTACCCCTGCCCTAAGCCGTGGTATTTCAATTTCCTCATATGCATGTAAAACCTGGAAAATGAATAAGGAAGACCATGGAAAAATTCACATATTTGAATTATGATGTTGGCAAAGAATATTGAATATGCTATAGACTGCCAAAAGAACAAACACATCTGTCTTGGAAGAAGTAAATTCCAAATGCTCTTTAGAAGTAAGGATGGTAAGACTTTGTCTCACTTACTTTAGACAAGTTATGAGGAACAAGTCAGACCTAACTCATAGCGACTGCTCCTTGGGTTTCTGAGGCAGTATCACTATGGAAGTAGATTGTGCAAACTTCCTTCTGAGGAGTGGCTGGTGGGTTTGAACCACCAGCCCTCTGGTTAGCAGTCAAGTGCCTAAGGCACTATGCTACCAGAGCTCCTGGACTAGTCCCTAGAGAAGGACATCGTGCTTGGTAAAGTAGAGAGTCAACAAAAGAGAGGTTGACCCTCAGTGAGATGGATTGACACAAAGGGGCAACAATGGGCTCAAACACAGCAATCACTGCGATGATGGCACAGGACCAGTCAGTGTGTCAGTGTTGTACATAATGTCACTATGATTAGAACAAACTTGATGGCACCAAACAATAACTTTCTCGTTTCTCCCAGGTTTTAGTGTTTTTGCTCATACTGCTTTCTGTAAACGACTGGTCATTGGGTAGAGCTTTTGTCTTTTACTTCATTTTTCCCTTTCTGTAATAGCTCCTCCCTCCATAATTTAATTAGGATTTGAACATTCCAGATCTCAGTTTTCCATGTTCAATATAATGTACAAGAGAGCACACTGTGATTGATCTGTCTACCAGAGGACATAGCAACTCAGGCAAGATGTTGTGCACTAATCAGTCTGTCTACTAGGGGGTACACTCCCTTGTTATTACTACCTCCCTTGCTCTGCTTCTGCAACTACATGTTCACTACAAAAGCCCGAGACCAATGAGCCCCTTGTGGGGCTGGATGTTGTCCTGCGGTTTTACTGCAGTCTCCTTTCTCTGTTATATGTTGTTCTTGTTGTTATATGCTGTCAAGTCAGACCCGACTCATAGTGACCCCTCCTTGGGCTTCCAAGGCAGTAGCACTGCAGAAGTAGATTGCCCAAGCTTCCTTCCAAGGAGTGGTTGGTGGGTTTTAACCTCCGGCCTTCTGGTTAGCAGTCAAGCGCCTTAGGCATTACGCTACCAGAACTCCTTTCTCTGCTATATGGGGTAAGTTTATAAATGAGCTTGCATTCAGGGGAAATAGGGGCCACTCTTCCTCCATAACAGGAGGAAGAGGGGCTGGAATTCCTCAGACCAAATTCCAAAAGACCTGTCTTATTGATTTCAGAGCCCCAGCAGTCCTGTGGTGATAGAGGAACAGTCTCCACATAGGTGACCTGTCTCCTGTCTCCACTGCAAGGACCCCCTGTAGGTGTTTTTATTAGATCAGCAGCCAACCATGACTGGGTGGGAGAGGGCCTATCACAGGGAGGTCTTTCCTGTTGCTATCAGTGCTCTCCTGGTGTAGTACCTAAGGTATTTGATTGCTAGCCAGAAGGCTGGCAGTTCAAACATACTAGCCACTCCTCAGAGGGAAGATCAAATCTACTTCCTTAGAGATAACACCTCAGAAACCCAAGGAAGGGTTACTATGAGTCGAATGGACTCAACAACAATGAAGTGAAGTAGTGATGAATGCTCTCCGTATAGTATATTGGCTGTAGATGTAACTTCCACTAAAGATACCTGATTCTTAGCATACAGCAGCCTCAGTCAGTAGTGACCAGTACTAATCAGAAAGGGAAGCAGACAGATGCTAGCTGATGCCCAGGCATGTCTATCCCATTGGTTTCATATGGTGAGCCCAGGTAGGCAAGCAGAGTACTGATTTGGGGAGCAAATTCACCTCCCAGCAGTTACTGAAGAAATTTATAGCTTTGCTGGAAACAATAGTTACTGGGTGATAGAGAGGTTGTCAAGGGTTGTGGTACTTAGGGAGGCAGACTCTTTTTCTGGGGTTGCTTCCCTAGTTCACAGCAGCCAGAGGTCTGTGTGGCTGAGGGAAGGGGCAGGGATGTTGAAATAAATGATTTTCCTATCAAACACAACTAGTTGATTCATTGATTCTTGCCTGTCTGCAATTCCATGCTGCTGTCCTCTGCTCCCCATTCAGAGTCCCTCAAGGCTGAACATGGGTTTATTGCTCTATTTCTTGTTGTATTTGTGGGAGATGTTCACAATATGATCTGTTCATGCCATCCTCTACCCAAAAAGCCCTAGACTTTAAAAAAATAATAATTCTAAATAACTGTTACATTAAGGAAGATATCAAAATAAAAATCCAAAACATTTTAACTTGATAAAAATAAGTATACTGTATAATTATTATCAAAGTGACATTGATCAAAATATACCCTTTCAAAACAAATATGGAAAATAAAGTACTTTTACATTCAACTCCATAAGATAAAAGCAGCAAAAAATGACCTAAAAATATTAGATGAAGAGAATTAAATATATAGTGTTAGTAAAAATTAATAAAATAGAAGATATAGAGTTGATGAGTAATACAAAAATTTCCTTTAAAAAATTATAACAGAAAAAGCTTTGATAGGGCCAATAAATATATATAACAGACAAGGAAATAATATCTTGAATACCCAATGTACACCTAACAATCTTGTAGAGAATGGGCAGAGCAAATACATAGAAGAGAAAATGCAAACAACAATTGACATATACACAAGTATTTATGCTGTGAAAAGAAGTATATTTTATTCATCATATTTGCAAATATTTATAAGAGTAGATAATATAATGTGTTAATGTGGTATAAATAAGTGCTTCCATTTATTGTTTGTTTAGAATATTTATTAAATGCATTAAAATTCAAATTAAATTCGAAGCCTAATTCTTTCTAATCTATTACCCTAGAGAAACACTTACATGTATCCACAAGGAGAAATATACAAAATGATGATGAAAGCCTTGATATAATATCAAAAGTTTGAACATTTTGTAACAATAAACTGATGGAAAAATATTGAATCTACTTTAGTTTATTATTATCAGCAATACTTGGCAGCATACATAGAGAAAACTGATGATTTCTAGAAAATGGCATAAGCATATTTTAAAATAAAATTTTGTTAAGTGACAGATTGAAACTTCTTTCTGAAAACATTCTCTGATACTCTAATACTGGGTTATGTTTGATTCCTTTGTACTACATGGTTGTTTTTGTTGTTGTTGTTGTTGTTATGTGCTGTCGAGTCGGACCTGACCCATAGCGACCCCTCCTTGGGTTTCCGAGACAGTATCACTATGGAAGTAGATTGCCCCATCTTCCTTCCGAGGAGTGGCTGGTGGGTTTGAACTGCCAGCCTTCTGGTTAGCAGTCAAGTGCCTTAGCCACTATGCTACCAGAGCCCCTTGTACAACATTAGCTCATTCAATTACTTGTCTAATTATTAATAAGCTCAGATAGACTGTAAACTTCTCAGGTGCAAACATTCATCTATGTTGCTTATGAGACCTTGGATTTCAATCTTCATTCAATCTTTTTTTGATCAGCTTCACTTCCTTTCTTCCTGATCTGTCTTGTTTACAGTTCAGTCAGTAAAGGACCACAGAGATCCATGGATGTCTTGGAGAAATCTTCAGGTGAGATTTCAAAGTTTCCTTCCTAGTCTGAGTAATAACAGTAATTCAATATGATAGTCTTAAGGGTCATGAGCATGAACAGAGTTGCTCCACAATGGGGTGGGGCCATTATGCTCCTTCTGAGGGAAACCACTTATTTCCTGGGCTGCTCAATGCCAGTCATTGATCACAGAACATCACCTGATGTGAATATCTTCTAATCATAGCACTGATGCTTCTGCTAAACCTGGCTTGGAGTCCTTTCCTCTGATAATGATTATGATGCCTTCCCCAAGGAAATTTTGCCACTGAATGATCTCCAATATATATTTTATTAGTCTTCAGGTTTGAATAAGAGTAACTTAACATTCTTGTGGCTTAACAATCACATGATACATGCACATTGTTGCCTAAGGAATACTTCACTTCTGGATTGGTAACAGAGTGAATGGTATAGCCACCCACTGAGGTAGAGTAAACAGTAAAAAGAGTACTCTAGGGGAAAAGGAAGAGCAGTCCAGTTTTGAACATTTGTAATTCACATGAAATACATTCAAGAAGTATTTAAAGAATAAATGGATATGTTGTTGTTGTTGTTTTGCCATCGAGTCGGCCCCAACTCATAGCCACCCCTCCTTGGGTTTCTGAGGCAGTATCACTACGGAAGTAGGAATGCCCAACCTTCCTTCCGAGGAGTGGCTGGTGGGTTGGAACTGCCAGCCTTCTGGTTAGCAGTCAAGTGCCTTAGCCACTATGCTACCAGAGCTCCTAAATGGATATACTAGTTTAGAAATAAAAAAGTTATCTTGGGTAGACATAAGGATTTGATAGTTATCAATATAGTGTGAGAAGTAGGGCCATGAATATGAATAGGGTTGAAGAGAAAGAACAGGTGAAAGAGAATAAAGTCTAAGATAAAAAGTAGCTCAGATGTTATAATGTAAAAAATTACAATTCTTCTGTCCTGTTTGACTCCAGAGTTTAGAACTATAATCCTTGAGTTGAAAGATCTTGGTTCAATATGAAAAAAGAGGCCTCTAACATTGGACAAGAGCTCTGGTAACGTAGTGTCTAAGACACTTGACTGCTAACCAGAAGGCTGGCGGTTCAAACTCACCAACCACTCCTTGGAAGGAAAATAGGGCAATCTATTTCTGTAGTGATACTGTCTCAGAAACGCAAGAAGGGGTTGTTATGAGTCAGGTCTGACTCGACAGCATATAACAACAACAATAACAACTAACATTGGACTTCTTCCATTAATTAATAGGCTTCCTGAGAAAATAATAGGCCTCATTGAGTATCACCCACAAATACATGCGTATGTCATTGGTATTACAGAAAAAAAGTAAAATAACAATAATAAATAGAACTCTAGAGCCCTATTACCAAGGCTAAATGATTATGTTAATGGAAAATATCCAAGAGTGTTTTAATTCTAGTATCTGTAACCGCATTTGCAATAAAAGACCATCAAGTGTTGATGTTAAATATATAGAAGGAATAAAAGTAGGGTAGCTGTCTCAAGTTTTAGATATCACAATAATTTTATTTGTTACAACATCTGAAAATTGTTGCAATTTTTCTGCCACTGCCATGATGCAGAATTGGGTTGTATGAAAACTAGGTTCTTATCCTTCTGAATAACTGCATGACTGAGACAGACTAGGAAGAAGGAAGAGTCCATCCACTTCTCAAAGAATTGGCCAGGGAAAACATTATGAATAGCAAAGAAACACTGTTTGATCTATTACTGTGCAACTTTATGAATAGTTCGGTTAGGTTAGAAGTTCTCAAAATAGGACTGGGAAAGAGCTGCATCATCTGAGTAAACCCAGACTTACTCGTATGGATAACGAAAAGCTTTTGAGACCTCCATTTACTAATGTGGGACCACTCAAATTGAAAAGAAACAGCTGGAGACATCCATTAATCATCAGAACATGGAATGTATGAAGTTTGAATCTAGGAAAATTGGAAGTTGTCAAAAATGAAATATAATGCATAAAGATTGATATCCTCGGCATTAGTGAGCTGAAATGGACTGGCCATATTGAATCAGACAACCATGTGTTCTACTATGCTGGGAATGACAGATGGAAGAGGAATGGCATGACATTCATCAACACAAAGGATGTTTCAAGATCTGTCCTGAAGTACAATGTTGCCAGTGATAAGATAATATCCATATGCCTACAAGGAAAACCTGTTAACATGACCACTATTCAAATTTATGCACCATCCACCAAAGCCAAAGATGAGGAAATTGAAGATTTTTTATCAACTTCTGCAGTCTGAAATTGACCCAAACATCCAATCAGGATGTGTTAATTATCTCTAGTGACTGGAATGCAAAAGTTGGAAACAAAGAAGAATCAGCAGTAGTTGTAAGGTTTGGCCTTGGTGACAGAAATAATGCTGGAACTCGCATGGTAGAATTTTGCAAGACCAACAATTTGTTCATTGAAAACACCTTTTTTAAACAACACAAACTGTGGCTCTACACATGGACTTCACCAGATGGAACACACAGGAATCAGATTGACTACATCTGTGGCAAGAGGTGCTGGAAAAACTCAATATCTTCAGCCAAAACCAGGCCAGGAGCTGATTGTGGAACAGA
>NW_006921750.1:7328233-7329814 GCF_000298275.1 Orycteropus afer afer
CACAACTGGACCAATGAGCAGCATCACAATAAATGGAGAAAAGTTTGAGGTTGTCAAAGAATTCACATTGCTTGGTTCTACAATCAATGCCAATGGAAGCAGCAGTCAGGACAATAAATGATGTGCAGCATTGGGAAGGTCAAGCACGAAAGAACTGTTTCAAGTGCTGAGGAGCAAGAATATCTCCTTGAGGACTAAGGTGAGCCTGACCCAAGCCATGATATTTCCAATCGCCTGGTATGCATGTGAGAGCTGGACAATGAATAAGGAAGACCAAAGAAGAGTTGATTCTTTTGAGTTGTGGTGCTGGCAAAGAATGCTGAAAGTACTATGGACTGCTAAAAGTACTAACAGATCTCTCCTGGAAGAAGTGGACCTGAAATGCTCCTTGGAAGTGAGAATGGCCAGAGTTCATCTCACCTATTTTGGTCATGTTGTAAGAAGGGACCATTCCCTGGGGAAGGATGTCATGCTTGGCAGAGTGGAGGGTCGACAAAAAGGGGGAGGTCTTCAACGATATGGACTGACATGGTGGCTGAGGTGATGGGCTCAATTATACCAGGGATCATGGAGCTGGCGTGGGATCAGGCAGTGTTTTGTTCTTCTGTGCATGGGGTTGCCATGAGTCAGAAACTACTCGACAGCACCTAACAACAACAACATCCTTTGGCATAAAGCCAAGCAGTAAATTGGGACTCTTAGAAACCTTTATAATCTTTCTCCATTCTCCCCACTATATAATCTTTCCTCCTCTATATTGCTAGAATTGTTCTCCTAAAACAAAATATGATAATGTTAAACCTTGAGTGGTCTTGTGAGAAAGAGAGTGCTTTTGAAGAACCTTGTTGCCTTTAGTTAGCACCTAATTCTTTGGACTTTCTACATGATATTCCACAGTCAAACCCAGGAAACACAGGCATCCATTGCTAATATTTTCTTTTTGTTGCCGTTATGAAAATTTGTTATTACTAATGCCTGTGCCTGGTAAATACAAAACTTTAATAAATGCTGCTATAATTCATAATAATAAATGCAGGTTATTTCTGTAATGTAAGCAAAAATAAGTTTGTTTTTGTCATGTCAGCAACTATTTAATTAGTCTGATCCTCTCATAGCATACAAATAGGCTTCACACTGTCTTAGGTTGGGTTCTCTAGAGAAGCTAAACCAGTAAGACACACACACACACACACACGTGTGTGTGTATGTATAGATATACATATATATATATGTGTGTGTATATATATATATGTATATATATATATACATGTGCATATATATGTAGGTATGTAAAACAAAAAACACCAGCCTTCTGATTAGCAGTCAAATGCCTTAAGCACTATGCCACCAGAGCCCCCAGAGCAGAGCTCCATATACATGTATATATGTATAGCTATATATATATATATGAGAATGGGAGAGCTCTGGTAGCATGATGCCTAAGGCACTTGACTACTAACCAGAAGGCTGGCAGTTCAAACTCACCAGCCACTCCTCAGAAGGAAGGTTGGGCAATCTACTTCTGTAGTGATACTGCCTCAGAAACCCAAGGAGGGGTCGCTATGAGTCTGGTCCGACTCC
>NW_006921750.1:7330359-7333626 GCF_000298275.1 Orycteropus afer afer
CTGGTGGAACCACTGAGACTATGGCCCCTAGCTGCCCTTCAGGTCTGGAATTGAACCCACACCCGTGGCTTCCAGCCAAACAAAATACAGGCATATGAGTAGAACATTTACCTTAAGTACATATACTCCTTGGAGAGAACAATCATGGGAGAAAGAAGGGCTGCTTATGCACAGGGAGACAGCTCAGGGGGCAGAAGAGTATGGAGGGATGGACACCGGGAAGAGGTAACTATGGGGAGGAAGTGGGTGGGAGCTGTTGCATTGTGCTAAACATGTGTTCAATGACATGAGACAAAATATATGTGAACTGCTGTATGGAAAGTGAATTTGCTCTGTAAATCTTCACCCAAATCACAATAAATAGATAGATAGATAGATAGATAGATAGATAGATAGATAGATAGATAAAAGGATTATTACCCCCCAAAAAAAATAATTTTTACAGTCCCACTAGCAGTGTATGAGAGTCCCAATCTCTCTACATCCTCCCCAGCATTTGTTGTTTTGTCTTGTTGGATGTTCGTGTTAATGCTAGGGTGAGATGATATCTCATGACAATGTTGATTTGCATCTCTCTAATGGCTGATTATTACTAACATTTCTTCATATGTTTGTTAGTTGCCTGAATATCTTCTTTGTTGGAGTGCCTGTTCATGTCTATTGCCCATTTTTTAAATGGATTGCTTGTCTTTTTGTTGTTGAGGTGTTGGAGTTTTCTATAAATTTTAGAAATAAGTCCTTTATCTGACTTGTCATTGCTGTATATTTTTTTTTCCCATTCTGTAAGTTCTCTTTTTACTCTTTCAGAGAAGTCTTTTGATGCACATAGGAATTTAATTTTTAGAAGATCCCTATCATCTAGTTTATCTTCTGCTATTTGTCCATCTTGATTTGTGCTTGATAGTATATTTGTGCCATAAATAAGGGCCCTTACGTTTGACTCTATTTTTTCTTTGATGAACTTTATAGTTTTATGTTTTATGTTTAAGATTATGATCCATCTGGAGTTAGTTTTTGTGTGTGGTGTGAGGTATGGTTCTTGTCTCATGTTTTTCTCCAAATGGATATACAGTTTTTTCAGCACCATTTGTGAAAGACACTCTCCCCCATTTAATGGCTTATGACACTTTATCAAAGATCAGTCGACCTTAGGTTGATGGATCTATTTCTGAGTTCTCAATTCTTTCCCCAGTCTGTGCTTCCGTTTTTGTACCAATACCAGGCTGTTTTGACTGCTGTACTGTGTGTTTGAGATCCATGACTGTGAGACCTTCTACTTTGTTCTTCTTCAGGAGTGCTTTGCTTATCCAAGGTCCCTTTCCCTTCCATACAAAATTAGTGATTGTTTTTTCCATGTCTTTAAAAAATGTTGATGGAATCTGAACTGGGATTGCATTGAATGTATAGATTGCTTTGGGTGGTATTGACATTTTTGAAGTGTTCAATCCTTCTATTCATGAACATGGTAATTTCTTCATTTATGTAGATCTCTTACAATTTCTTTAAGTAGTGATTCGTAGTTTTATTTGTAAAGGTCTATTGTGTTCCTGGGAGCTCTAGTAACATAGTGTCTAAGTCATTTGACTGCTAACCAGAAGGCTGGTGGTTCAAATCCACCAGCCACTCCTCGGGAGGAAGGTTGGGCAATCTACTTCCGTAGTGATACTGCCTTGGAAACCCAAGGATGGGTCACTATGAGTCAGATCTGACTTGATGGCACATAACAACAACCACAACAACATTGTGTTCCTGGAAAGATCTATTCCCAAGTATTTTTCTTTTTGGTAGGTATTGTAAATGGTATTGGCTTCATTATTTCCTTTCCAGAGACCTCTGCTAATATAGAGGAATCCAACTGATTTTTGTATGTTGATCTTGTATCTTGCCATTATGCTAAATCTTTCAGTAGCTTTTTTTTGCTACATCTCTTTGGTTTTCCATTTATAGAATTACATAAATCTGCAAATAGGGATAATTTTACTCCTTCTTTACCAGTTTGGATTACTTTGATACACCTTTCTTGCCTTAATGCCCTGGCTAGGACTTCCAGTACAACGTTGAGTAGAAGTGGAGATAAAGGGTATCCTTCTCTGGTAACTGTTCTCAAGAAGAATGATTTCAGTCTCTCTCCACTGAGAATAATGTTAACTGTTGGTTTTGCATATATGCCCTTAATTATGTTGAGGAATTTCCCTTCTCTTCCTATTTTACTGAGAGTTTTTGTCAGGAATTGGTGTTAAATTTCTCAGATGACTCTTCCATATCTATTGATATGATCATGTGATTATTTTCCTTTATTTTACTTATGTGATGGATTATGTTGTTTGTTTCTCTAATATTGAACCATACTTGCATGTTGTTGTTGTTATGTGCCATCGAGTCAGCCCCAATTCATAGCAACCCCTCCTTGGGTTTCTGAGGCAGTATCACTAAGGAAATAGATTGCCCAATCCTCCCTCCATACCTAGTATGAATCCTGTTTGGTCATGATGTATTATATATTTTTTATTATCTTGTTGACTAGGATTTCCTTAAAGATTTTTGCATCTATATTCATGAGGGATATTGGTCTGTACTTTTCCTTTCCAGCGGTGTCTTTGCCTGTTTTTGGTATAAGGGTTATGTTTGCTTCATAAAATGAATTTGGGAGGATTCCATCCTTTTCCATGTTCTGGAATAGTTTGAGTAGGATTGGTGTCAGCTGTTCCCTGAATGATTGGTAGAATTCTCCAATGAAACCATCTGGGCCAGGATATTTTTGTTGTTGGTAACTGTCTCATGACATGTTCAATTGCTTCTTTTGTTAGGGGTCTGTTTAAATTTTCTACCTAGTCTGTGTTAGTTTATGTTAGTAGTGTTTCTAGAAATCTGTCCATTTCTTCTAGATTTTCAAATTTTTTGGAGTGCAGTTCTTCATAGTAACCTGATATTTTTATTTCTGTAAGTTCTTTTGTGGCATCACCCTTTTCATTTGTTAGTTTTGTTATTTGTATCTTCTCCTTTTTTTCCTTTGTTAAGTTTGCCAGTGGTTTGTTGATTTTATTAATCTTTTCAAAGAGCTAACTTCTAGTCTTGTTGATTTTTTTCTATTGTATTTCTATTTGCTGTTTCATTTATTTCTGCTTGAATCTTTGTGATTTATTTTCTTCTGGTGACTGTAGCCTTTTTTTTTTTTTTTTTTTTTTTTTTTTTTCTTTTTGCTGCTCTTTTTCTAATTGTTGGAGATGTTGGTTTAAGGTATTGATTTTGGCTCTTTCTTCTTTTTGT
>NW_006921750.1:7333726-7340047 GCF_000298275.1 Orycteropus afer afer
TATATTTATATTTATATTTATATATATTAGTGTATGTGTGTGTATATAGATATGTGTGTGTGTGTGTGTGTGTGTGTGTATAAAGAGAGAGAGAGAGACAGAGAAATTGAGGTTTACCTCAAGGAAATTCCTCACACATTTGTAGAGCCAGGCAAGTCCTAAGGGCAGGGGTCAGGCTTTAGGCTGGAGGCTTGTCCTGACACATATAGCTGCAGTGACTAACAGAAGGCAATATGGTTGGCCCCTGCTTCAAGTCCAAAGAACCTGAGAACAGACGATGATGATCCAGATGCAGGATACAGGTGGATAAAAACCAGAGAACTTTGCCAGAACTTCATGTATACTGGAAGCAGGCCACAGCTGAGGACACTCCCTTTTAACTAATTCGCTGCTCACAGCAGATCTCATCGTGGAGGTAATTATATTATATCTGTTCTCATAATGAGGAATGACTACATCATAACTACCAAACCCCTGAGAACCATGGCCCAGCCAAGATGACACATACCTTTTACCATCAGAGTCCACCCCTTGTAAACTTGGAACTTGTATACATCTCTTTAAACTATACATAATCTCTAAGAAAAAATCATTTTAAAGACATACTTTTACCTCACATGATACAACTAACATGAGTACAACAAAAAATACATCAGCCTCATTTATGTCTTTTATAAGTTAAAAAATACAGAAAAAAATAATGCATACATACAAAAAAGTAATATTCATAACTATCCCGTTCCACATTTCTGTAACTGATCATGTGGCATAGCTGGTATTTAGAACTAACTTCTTCCACACCCATTCTGTATTCCCTTCACCCTCAGCAAACACCACAACTGGTTATGGTTCAATTTCCCCTTGGTAATCAGAATCAATCACACTAGCCACCACAGTAAATCTTTCCTTTGTTGATTCAGAGGCATGAGGAACCCAAAATGGTTGGGTGGCCTTCTTAGCTTCCAATTCAATGGAATCAGCTTGTTGCTTGCACATTGCAAATGAGGTATGGATTTTCTCTACCTCAGTTAAGATCTATCCTGAAGTACAATATTGTCAGTAATAGGATAATATCCATGCACCTATAAGGAAGACCAGTTAATATGATTATTGTTCAAATTTACACATCAACCACTAAAGCTAAAGATGAAGAAATTGAAGATTTTTTACAAACTTCTACAGACCAAAACTGACCAAACATGCAACATAGATGCATTTATAATTACTGGTGATTGGAATTCAAAAGTTGGAAACAAAGGAGAAACATCAGTAGTTGGAAAATATGTCCTTGGTTATAGAAATCACAGTGGAGATTGAATGATAGAATTTTGCAACACCAATGACTTATTCATTGCAAATACCTTTTTTTCAGCAAGATAAGTGGCAGCTATAATTGCGGACCTTGCCATATGGAATACAGAGGAATCAGACTGACTACATCTGTGGACAGAAACAATAGAGAAGTTCAATATCATCAGTCAAAACAAGGCCAGAAGCTGACTGGAATAGATCACCAGGTGTTCAAATGCAAGTGTAAGTTAAGCTGAAGAAAGTTAAAACAAGTCCACAAAAGCAAAAATATGACTTTGGTTATATCCCATCCTAATTTAGAGACAACCTGAAAAGCTGATTTGATATATTACACACCAATAACCAAAGACCAGATGGGTTGTGGGAAGACATCAACGACATTACACATGAGTAAAGCAAAAGAATATTTAAAAGGCAAGAAGAAAAGGAAAGACCAAAATGTATGGAAGAACCAAACCAAACCAAGCCCACTTTCACTGAGTCAATTCCAACTCATAGTGACCCTGTACTACAGAGTAAAACTGCTCCACAGCGTTTCCAAGGCTGTAAATCTTTATGGAAGCAGCCTGCCTCATCTTTTCCTGTTGATTAGCTGGTAGACATTTAGTTAGCAACTGAATGTCATAATCACTGCACTACCACAACAGAGGGACTCCAAAACTTTCTCTTGAATGGAGAGTAGCTAAGCAAATGGACAAAATGATGATATAAAAGAGCTCAACAGAAAAACTTAAAGGGTGTCACAAGAAGAAAAAGTAAAATACTGCAATGAAGTGTGCAAAGACCTAAAGTTAGAAAATCAAAAAGAAAGAACAAAATTGTAATTTCTCAAGCTGAAAGAATTGAAGAAAAATTTAAAGCCTCAGGTTGCAAGAGGATACTCTGGGAAAAGCACTAAATGATGCAGGAAACATAAAAAAAAGATGGAAGGAATACATATAGTCACTGTACCAAAATGAACTGATTGTTGTTCATGCATTTCAGAAGGTAGCATATGATCAAGAGCCTATGGTACTGAAGAAAAATGTCCAAGCTGAACTGATCGCGTTGGGGAGGAAAAAAAAAAAAAAAAGCCCTCCAGGAATTGATGGAGTACCAATTGAGATGTTTAAGCAAATGGACGGAATTCTGGAAGAACTCAATAGTCTCTGCCAAGAAATTTGGAAGAGAGCTACCTGGCCAACTGACTGAAATAGATCAATATTTATGCTCATTCTAAGATAGGATGATTAAACAGAATATGTAAATAATTGAGCAATATCATTAATATCACATTCAAATAAAATTTTGTTGAAAATAATTTAAAAATGGTTGCAGCAGTATATCCACAAGGAACAACCAGAAAATCAAACCAGATTCAGAAGGGGGTATGAAACAAGGGATATCATGGCTGATGTCAGAGGGATATTGACTAAAAGCAAAGACTATCAGAAATATGTTTATCTGTGTTTTATTGACTATGCAAAAGCATTTGACTGTGTGAATTGTAACAAATTATGGATAACATTGCAAAAAATGGGAATTCCACAGCACTTAATTGTCTTTATGAGGAACCTGTACATAGACCATGAGGCAATCTTTTGAACACAACAAGAAGATACAGCATGCTTTAAAATCAGGAATGTTCTGTGTCAGGATTTGTATCCTTTCATCATATTTATTCAATCTGAACAAATAATCTCAGAAACTAGACTATATGAAGAACATGTTATTAGGATTAAAGGCAGGCCATTAACAACCTGTGATATTCAGAAGACACAACCTTACTTACTGAAAGTCAAGAGGACTTGATGCACTTACTGATGAAAGACAAAGACTAAAGCCTTCAGTATGGATTACATCTCAACATAAAGAAAATAAAAATCCTCACAACTGGATCAATAAGGCACATCATGGTAAATGGAGAAAAGGTTGAAGTTGTCAAGGATTTCACTTTCTTTAGATTCATAATCAACATTCACAGAAACCACTGCCAAGAAATTGGGTGATGTATTGCATGGGGAAATCAATCTGCTGCAAAAACCCTCTGTAAAATGTTAAAGTACAAAGATGTCACTTTGAAACCTAAGGTGTGCTTGACCCAAGCCATAGTGTTTTTAATTGCTTCACATGAATATGAAAGCTGGACAATGAATAAGGAAGACTGAAGAAGAATTCATGTATTTGAATTATGGTGCTGGCCAAGAATACTGAATATATCATGTTTTACCAGAAGAATTAATAAATCTATTTTGGAAGAAATACATGCAGAATGCTCTGTAGAAATGAGGATAACAAGATTTTGTCTCTTGTATTTCGGTCATGGTATCAGAGGAGACCATTCTGTGAGAAGTATATAATAGTTGGTAAAGTAGAGTGTTAGCACAACAGAGAAAAACTCTCAACAAAATGGATAGGCACAGTGGCTGCAACAATTAGGTCAAGGATAGCAATGATTGTGAGTATAGGACTGAACAGTATTTTGTTCTGTTGTACATAGAGTCATTATGAGTTGTAGCTACCTTGAAGGTATCTAACAACAAGTCACCTGATCATAAGGAACTCCCCATGAGACCGTAGCACACTGGAAGAAGGAAGGTAATGTGACAGCAGTGGAGACCAGGATCATTTGGGCCACTTTTGCATGTATCTTGTTTGTGCCTCCAGGTCCTGCTCAAGCCTGATCTCATATATACCAAAGTGCTGCTGTGTATGTCCAACTTTACAACTCTGAGAGTCAGACAAGACTCAGTTTATGACAGGAAGCTCAAACTTCCTGTTGATGACTTGGTGGCCTATGGTTAGGCATTTATTTCTTACTAAGAACCAATAGGGAACACTGGTGGCATAGTACCTGTAGCATTTGACTGCTACCCAGAAGGCTGGTAGTTCAAACCCACCAGCCACTACTCAGAAGGAAGATTGAGCAATCTACTTCTGTAGTGATACCGCCTCGGAAACCCAAAGAGGGGTCGCTATGAGTTGGATCTGACTCAGAGGCAATGAGTTAAAACCAAATAACAAGCAGAGTAGTCATAAGCAAAGGATGACAGAGATTTAGTCCAAAATCCTAAAGGTCTGTTCTATGATTTACCAATAGGTGCCTGCCGAAGACTCCAAACAATAACTCTATCTGCCAGGGCCGCTTCAAGCACCATGGGATCACCTGAATCATATGGCTTAAATGCCACAGGCAAAGAGCCTCTATGGCACTGTGATGTCCCCTCTATGGCCTTCTCTTCTTCGGGGCCCCATGCAAAACATGCAGCTATTTGAATCACTTGATTCATAGGCTTGAGTAGCACACCCAAATAAGAGATACGTTGCTTCCAAAATCTAAAGGGCACTGCCAGTCATTGTGCCTCCTTTTTAATTGTGGGAGGGGACAGATACAATAGCACATCCTTCATCTTATTTTTTTATTTTATTTTTTACTTCTATTATAGTGAAAATATCCACAACAAGACACTCACCAACATAACAACCTCCATAATTACAGCTCAGGGACATTGATGAATTTTTTCAAGTTGTGCCACTATTATTGCCAGCCTTTTCAAAAATATTCCATCACCATTAGCATAAACTCAATGCCCTGAAACAAAAGCTTCTCCTCTCCTTTTTTTTAAACTTATATAATATTGTTCCTCCCCTCCCCTTCCATCTCTGGTAACCAACAAAGAAAGTTTCCTTCCATTTATGAACCTTTTCTTGACTTTTAAAATAACAGACTAATATAATATTTGTCCTTCTGTGATTGACTTATTTCACTCAGAATAATGTTCTCCAAGTTCATCCACATTATGCAGGGTTTTGCAGACTCTACATTATTCTTTAAGGTTGTGTAGTATTCCATTGTGTCTGTACCACAGTTTGGTTGTCTACTCCTCTGTTGATAGGCACTTAGGTTGTTTCCATCTCTTTGTTATTGTGAATAGTGTTGCAATGAACATAAGTGTGCCTGTATTGATTCATGTCCTGCCTCTCCCTTCTTTAGGATAAAGATAAAGGATAAAGTCTCATAGCAATGAGACTGCTGCATCAAATGGTATTTCTATTTCCAAATTTTTAAGATATTTCCATATGAATTCCCACAGTGGTTATGGAAATTTTACTGTAAAAATAATTTTTAGGGAGATCCAGCAAGATGGCGAACTAGGCAGAAAGACTGCACAGACTCTCTTCAACAAAGAAAAGGGAAACCAATTAACACAGATACAGAAGATAATCCTGGACCACTGAGCCTTGAAGGGAAGGATATAGAAGTGGACTAAACCCAAACTAGCAGAAGAATTTGCATGAAAATACCAAAAAATGAGACATACAGAGCTGCAGTCTAGCAGCCATCCTGAGTGATCCTGATGGCACAGACAGCTTGGAGATTCCTGAGTGGTGGTATGACCTAAGAATTAACCTAAAAATCAGCCCTGCTAGCCAGGGACTGCATGGAGGACTGTGCTCAGTGGCTGGGGAACAAACAGTGAAGGTGAAGAGAAAGGTGGGCTGAACTGTAGACTTTGGCTGGTCCAGAGGGCGCCGCCATTTTGAAGGTTTAAAAAGTGACTTGACTATTTTGGACATTTAAAGAGACAGCACTCTTGCAGATTCCTGGGGCTTAAGAACATGTTCTGCTTTCCAGCAACCCCAGGGACACTTGGAACCTGCAAGACTGACAAAGTACAACATTCCTCTTGTTACTCTTGGTGAACAAAGATGTGGTCATCCTCCACTCCCATATGCCTTCTGGGCCCACAGGAACTCCATCACAGGCTGTGTGCTCAGACGGAGCCTGGGTGCCCTGCCCTGTCCTCCACTGAATTTTTTTTTTTTTTTCTTTTTTATTTTTATTGTTTGCTTTCTTTTTCTGGTGATTAGTTTGCTTGTATTTGTCTATTTTAAAACAACTAATATTATTAATACTTTTGTCTTATTATTATTCTTAATCTTCCCTACCAGTTCCTAGTTTCAGCATTTCTTCTTTTGCCTGTGCCTGGTTGAAATATATATATATTTTTTTAATTTAAGGTTTTTTTT
>NW_006921750.1:7345216-7346370 GCF_000298275.1 Orycteropus afer afer
TAGTCTTGTTGATTTTTTTCTATTGTATTTCTATTTGCTGTTTCATTTATTTCTGCTTGAATCTTTGTGATTTATTTTCTTCTGGTGACTGTAGCTTTTTTTTTTTTTTTTTTTTTTTTTTTGCTGCTCTTTTTCTAATTGTTGGAGATGTTGGTTTAAGGTATTGATTTTGGCTCTTTCTTCTTTTTGTATATGTGCATCTATTGCTATAAATTGGCCTCTGATCACTGCTTTTGCTGTGTCCCAAAGATTTTGGTACATTGTGTTTTCATTCACATTTGATTCATGGAATTTAATATTTTCATTTTTAATTTCTTCTATTACCCAGTTGTTTTGAGGAGGGTGTTATTCAGTTTCCAGACATTTGCCCATTTTACATTGGTCTTCTTACTACTGATTTATAATTTGATAACACTGCAATCTGAGAAGATGCTTTGGAGTATTTCAAAGTTTTTAAATTTAATAAGGCTTGTTTTGTGGCCTAACATATGGTTTATCCTGGAGAAAGTTCCATGTGTTCTGGAAAAGAATGTATATTGTGCAGTTGTTGGGTGAAGTGCTCTATAGGTATCTATAAGGCCAAGTTGGTTGACTGTATTGTTTAGCTCTTCTGCATCATTGTTGATTTTCTTTCTAGTTCTGTCTTTTATTGAAAGTGGTGTATTAGCGCTCTCGTGGTATAGTGCCTAAGGTACTTAACTGCTAATCAGAAAGTTGATGGTTCAAACCCACCAGCCACTCCTCAGAAGAAAGATTGGGCAATCTACTTCTGTAGAGATACTTCCTCAGAAAGCCAAGGAGGGGTCACTATGAGTTGGAGATGACTCGACGGCACACAACAACAACAACAACTATCATTGTGGAGTAATCTATTTGTCTTTTCAATTCTATTAACCTCTGACTTACATATTTTGGTGCTCTTTCATTGGGTGTGTAGATATTTACTACTGCTATGTCCTTTGTTGTATTCTTTCTCCACACTTATTCAATCTATATGCTGAGCAGATAATTCGAGAAGCTGGACTATATGAAGAAAAACGTGGTATCAGGATTGGAGGTAGAATCATTAACAACCTGAGATATGCAGAAGATACAACTTTGCTTGCTGAAAGTGAGGATGACTTAAGGCACCTACTGATGAAGGTTGAAGAATA
>NW_006921750.1:7346875-7351747 GCF_000298275.1 Orycteropus afer afer
TCGTCTCACCTATTTTGGTCATGTTGTAAGAAGGGACCATTCCCTGGAGAAGGATGTCATGCTTGGTAGGGTGGAGGGTCAACGAAAGAGGGGGGAGGCCTTCAACCAGATGGATTGAAATGATGGCTGCGATGATGGGCTCAAGTATAGCAGGGATTGTGGGTCTGGCACGGGATCAGGCAGTGTTTCGTTCTGCTGTGCATGTCCTCTTTTTTATTTTGTTGCTATGAGTCGGAAATGACTCGACAGCACTTAACAACAATAACAACAATGTCCTTTGTTCAATTGATCCTATAATCATCATATAATGTCCTTCCTTGTCTCTTATGGTCATTTTTGTCTTAAAGTCTATTTTATCAGAAATTAATACTGCCACTGATACTGTTTTTTGATGGGAATTTGTTTGATATATCTTTTTTCAACCTTGGATTTTTAGTCTATTTTGTCTTTGTGTCTTAGGTAGACAGCATATTGTTGGGTCATTTTTCTTTTTCTTTTTTTTATTTTTCCATTCTACAACTCTCCATCTCTTGGGTGGTGCATTTAATCCATTTACATTCAGTGTAATGATAGCCAAGTAAGAATTTATTGATGTCATTTTAATGTCCTTCTTCATGGTGTTGCTGATTTTTTTATCCAGTATTAGTTTCTATCCTGAGCTCATTTTATTTGTGAAGTTTATTGTCATCTTTTTCATTGCTATTGTTTTAGTATTTGCTAAATATTTGTGCTTGTCCTCTTTTTTAGTTTGTTGCAAAGTTTTATTATTTTTCTTTGAGGTTTCTCTGTGATTTATAATTATCTTCCCAAGTTTAAAACAGTCCGTTTTATCTTGCAATTGTCTTGACTTCCCCACCATTTAGAAGTTCCATAACTACACTATTCCCTCTTTTTGGTGTGTAGTTGTCTTCCTTTACCAATTGACATCTCTGTTTCCCTGTTTACAGTCTTGTAAGCTTATTTTACTTTACATACTTCTATAACTGGATTGGTTTCTAGGTTATGTCATGATGTGTATTAATCATCAGTTATTGTTTGCTGCTGTAGTCCAAAGGACTCCCTTTAACATCTCTTGTAAGGTTTGTCTGGTTTTAGCAAATCCTATAATTTCTGCTTTTCTGGAAATGTCCTAATTTCACCAACATATTTGAGGGATAATTTTGCTGGGTATATAATTTTTGATTGGAATTTTTTTCTTCCAGGGTGCAAAAACAACAAGGAGGCCACATCTTCCAACCTCTTTTAACCCTACAAGAGGAAGACAGGATTACCAGCAGTAACCCAAGGCCTATTCCTACAAGACCAAACATGCTACCTCTCTCCAGCCCTTTCTCCAACCGTTCCTCCCAAAGCACCACCACCTCTCTCCTGGGTTCAATAATTCACTGCAGTGGCCACAAAGAACTCACAGATTATGAGGTTTATTAAGGAAGCCCAAGACTATAATTCAACTTCAGGAAGAATTCTCAGTCTCTCTCCCAGCCCACCATCCCTCAGCCAACAGTCTCTCGCAGTCTCTTTCTCAGCAGTGCTGGTCCCTCAATGTCTCACTCAGCAATGCGTGTCTCTTGTGTTTCTTTCCCAGCAGCATGTGCCTCTTTTAATGGCACATGTCTCTTTCAGCAGCATGTCTTCCTCAACCAGCAGTCAGAGAGAGTTCTGCCTCTAGGAGGTCTCCTTTTGAGCCTGGCAGGGTGGTCAAATTAGCCAATTATAGCATCAGAACTCTAAGCACCTGAGAGAGAGTGGGCACCTCCCAGAACATTGTTTTGTGCCACTCCCAACAGAAATATGCCAGCTGGACAACTTTAGCAATCAGGAGCGCCTCAGTTACTCATAGAAAATCCCACCTTGGAGTTTACAAAGACTTATGGGTAGAAAAGCCACACTAAGTAATTTACTACACTACACAGGGTTTTATATATATCATCCCATTGTCTTTTCTCCTGCATGGTTTCTGCCAAAAAATCTCAGCTTACTATTATAAGTTGCCCTTTGTAGGCAACTTTTAATTTTTCCCGTGCTGCTTTCAGAATTCTTTCTTTGTCTTTGGTTTTGTGAGTTTATGATATGTCCTGGTGATTTTTTTTTTTTTTTTTGACGCTATGGTTTTGGGGTTTTCTTGAATTTTTTGAATGGATATATTCTTGTCTTTCATCATATTGGGGAAATTCTTTTCCAAGAAATCTTCCAAAATTTTCTCTGTGGTTTTATTTGTCTCTTCCTGTTCTGGAATTCCAATTACATGCAGGTTATTCCTATTGAAGGTATCCCACATGAATTTTGGGCTTTCTTCATTTTGTTTTGCTCTTCTTTTCAAGATTGACACCTTAAAAAAGTAGTATTGAGGCATTTGTCTTCAATCTCATTAATTTTTTCTTCCATTAATTCAATTCTACTCCTTTAACCATTCAACGTGTTATATATTTCTGAAATCTTACTATTAATCTTCTGGATTTCTATGTGTTGTTTTTGTATCATTTTTAATTTTTTTGTTTATTTTGTCAATTTGGTCTTACATTGCTTCTTAAAGTGTTATAGAGTTTTCTTGGTGTTTTCCTTGGTCTTTCACTGTTTTATGTACCTGCCTCTCAATCTATTGAAGGCATTCAATTATAATTCTTTTGAATTCATTATCAGGAAGTTCCAATTCTGCTTCTTCCTTACGGATGTTTTCTCATTTTGTATCCTGGTCCCTTGTTTGTACTAATTTATCATTCTTCTTTGTTTGGACTGGGATGGTCAGTTGTGTCCAAAGCAATGTCTTATTGCTATATTTATGTATAATTTGTGGTTTTATGATGGCGTTATTCACCCCAATTCTTTCCTTCTTTTTGTTCTGATATATCTGTGTGAGCTGGGAGTTGTACTTTTCTACTCTCTAGTTGTTAGTACTTAAGTATTCAGCACCTGGTGGTTGTGATAGAGAATGAAAGTGTGTGCACAGATCTCTGTTAGTCATTTGTAAAGAGCAATTGAGGGTGAGTAGAGCTGGTATTGGCCATTGCCTATCCTTGGTCAGTTGATGCAAAAGCAAGTTTTGGCCATTACTCAATGAGTGGGGTTGCAGGAAATGCAGGCATATTTGGATTGTGTGAGAACAGTCACTTTCTCATACTCAGTTGGACAGAAAAAAAAATTAAAATTGAAAAAAAGGAAAATAATGAGAAAATTAGAAAACCAGAAGCCACAATATCTAGGGAGGGAGGAATGAGAGAAATGTGCAAGAGTTAAAGAATAATAAAGAAAAAAAATGAGAAAACTACAACAGAAAAAAAAAAAAAAAAAAAAAAAAAACAGATGGCATGAACCAAAAGAAAGAAAAAATAAGTGAACCAGGAAAAGAGAAGGGGGAAAAGAAGAAAAAAAAATAAAATAAAAAAGAAATTACTAGGGATGGGAAAGAAAATTTAAAAAAAGAAAGAAAGAAAGAAATGAGGAAGATAAAAAGAATAGTTTTAAAGCAAACAAACAAAAACAAAACATGTGGGTAGGGCAAGGCACCCAAACCCTGTCAGGGCACAGACTGGGATGGAATTCCTGCTAGTCAAAAAGGTGGGTGGAGGTGGGGAATGAACACACTTCTTTTCACAAAGAGGATGTGGGGTATAAGAGTAATAAGAGGATTATTGCACCTTTTATTTGTCAGCCTCCATTGTGCTTTCCCATGCAGAACAAAGAGCCTGTTATTAGTATCTGTCCAGATCAGAATGCCCCTTGCATATAATCAACATGACTGCGTTGCTTGCAATATTCAAAATGGCTGTGCCCTCAGGACACCTTCTGATAGGTAGCCTACAGGTCTGTTTCTCTCCTTCTTCACTGTTTCCTTTTCTGGCTGTCAGGTACCCATGCAGTCCTTGCCCAGGTGAGCTGGATTGATTTTTAGGTTGGTCTTGGGACATGCTTGCAAATATTCAAAATAGCTGCACCCTCAGGACAGTCCTGCAGTCCACAAGTCCTTTTGTCTCCTTAGTCACAGTTTTCATTCATATTCTTCTACTAGTTGGTATTTAATCCACTTCTTTATCCTATTCAAACCTCAGGGTTCCAGGATCATCTTGTGTTTTGGTTTCAATTGGTTTCTCTATGATTTGTTGCAGAGGATCTGTGTAGATTGTCTGCCTATTCCACTATCTTCCTGGAACCTTGTATCTTTCACGTTAATGTTGTTATTGTTGTTGTTAGGTTCCACTGACACATTTCCAACTCATAGTGATCCCATGCACAGCAGAGGAAACACTGCCCAATCCTGCACCAGCTCCATGATCCCTGCTATATTTGAGCCCATCATTGCAGCCACCATGTCAATCCATCTGGTTGAATGCCTCCCCCTCTTTTGTCTACCCTCCACCCTACCAAGCATGACATCCTTCTCCAGGCAATGGTCCCTTCTGACAACAAGACCAAAATAGGTGAGATGAAGTCTGGCCATTCTTGCTTCCAAGGAGCATTTCAGGTGCACTTCCTCCAGGACAGATATGTTAGTTCTTTTAGCAGTCCATGGTACATTCAGCATTCTTTGCCAACACCACAACTCAAAAGATCAACTCTTCTTTGGTCTTCTTTATTCATTATCCAGCTCTCACATGCATACAAGGTGATTGGAAGACCTGTGTCAAACACACCTTAGTCCTCAAAGAGACACCCTTGCTCCTCACCACATGAAACAATTCCTTCGCATTTGGCCTTGCCAGTGCTACACGTTGTCTAATGTCCTGACTGCTGCTTCCATTGGCATCAATTGTAGAACCAAGCAATGTGAAATCTTTGACAGCCTCAATCTTCCCTCCATTTATTGTGATGCTGCTCATTGGTCCAGTTGTGAGGATTTTTGTTTTCTTTATATTGAGATGTAATCCATACTGCAGA
>NW_006921750.1:7352127-7353590 GCF_000298275.1 Orycteropus afer afer
AAAATGCAAGTAAACATCTTTCTGGTATTCTTTGCCTTGAGCCAAGTTCCATCTGACAACAGCATGTTCTCTTCTGAATCCGGCTTGCACCTCTGGAAGTTCTCTGTCAATATACTGCTGCAAACGTTTTTGAATTATCTCCAGTAAGATCTTATTTACGTGTGATATTAATGATATTGTTCTATAATTTCCACATTCTGTGGGGTCACCTTTCTTTGGAGTGGATACAAATATGGATCTCTTCCAGTCAATTGGCCAGGTAGCTATCTTCCAAATCTCCTGGCATAACCAAGCAAGTGCCTCCAATGAGGCATCAGTTTTTTGAAATATCTCCATGTGTATTCTGTCAGTTCCCAGAGCCTTGTTCTTTGTCAATTCTTTCATTGCAGCTTTAACTTCCTCCTTCGGTACTATTGGTTCTAGATCATATGCCACTTCCTGAAATGGATGAAGATTGACTAGTTCTTTTTGGTACAGTGACTCTGTGTATTCCTTCCATCTTCCCTTGATGTTTCCTATATCATTCAATATTTTGCCCATAGCATCTCTCAATATTGCAGCTCAAGGCTTAAATTTTTTCTTCAATTCTTTCAGCTTGAGAAATGCTGAGTGTGTTCTTCCCTTATGTTTTTCAAACTCTAGGTCTTTGCACATTTCATTATAGAATTGGTTTTGTCTGCTACAGCAGCTTTTGAAATCTTCTGTTCAGCTCTTTTATCTTGTCGTTTCTTCCATTTGCTTTAGCTACTCTCCCCTCAAGGGCAAGTTACAGAGTCTCTTCTCTCATCAATTTTGGTCTTCTCTTCTTCTCTTCTCTTTTTAGTGATCTCTTGCTTTCTTCATGGATAATGTTCTTGATATCCTCCCACAATTCTTTGGATTTTTGGTTGCTGGTATACAATGCATCAAATCTTTTCTTTAGATGATCTCTAAATTCATGAGGTATATATGCAAGATCATATTTTGGCTCTTTTGGACTTATTTTAGTTGACTTCAACTTCAAGTTGAACTTGCATATGAGCAGTTGATGGTCTGTTCCACAATCAGCTCCTGGCCTGGGTTTGGCTGAAGATATTGAGCTTTTCTACTGCCTTTTGCCACAGATGAAGTCAATTTGATTCCTGTGTGTTCCATCTGGTGAAGTCTATGTACAGAGTTTCCATTTGTGTTGTTGAAAAAGGGTGTTTTCAATGAATAAGTCATTGGTCTTACAAAATTCTACCATGCGAGTTCCAGCATTATTTCTCTTACTGAGGCCAAATTTTCCAACTACCGGTGATTCTTTTTTGTTTCCAACTTTTGCATTCCAATCACCAATGATAATTAACACATCCTGATTGCATGTTTGGTTAATTTCAGACTGCAGAAGTTGATAAAAATCTTAAATTTCCTCCTCTTTGGCTTTGGTGGTTGGGGCATAAATTTGAATAATAGTTGTATTAATGGGTCTTCCTTGTAGGTGT
>NW_006921750.1:7353705-7357766 GCF_000298275.1 Orycteropus afer afer
TCCTGGAATAGTAGATCACATGGTTGTCTGATTCAAAATGGCCAAAACCAGTCCATGCCAGCTCACTAATGCCAAGGATATCAATCTTTATGCATTCCATTTCATTTTTGACAACTTTCAATTTTCCTAGATTCATACTTTGTACATTCCATGTTCCAATGATTAATGGATATCTGCAGCTGTTTCTCAATTTGAGTGGTGCCACATCAGCAAATGGAGGTCTCAAAAGCTTTAAAAAAAATCCATATGAGTAAGGCTTGGTTTACTCTGATGATGCATCTCTTCCCCAGTGCTATTTTGAGAGCCTTCCAACCTAACCGGACTATTCTTAAAATTGTGTGATAAAGTATCAGACAGTGTTTCTTTCCTATTTATAAGGTTTTTCCTGGTCAATTCTTTGAGAAGTGGATGGCCTTTTCCTTCTTCCTAGTCTGTCTCAGTCTGTTACCTGGGCTGATAACCTGTGCACCATGTGCATCCTGCTGGGTTTGAAACACCAGTGGCTCAGCCTGAAAACTCACATCAACACATCACCATGGTAGAACAAACCGACAAACAAGTTTGTCTCCCTGTTGAAAACCTCTCATACCACCCTTACCTGGGTCCCTGTGGCTGACTAGTCCTCCATCACAGTTCCTGGGCCCCTTATTCCTCTCTGTCCCACTCTACTGCCCTGCTGTCTTGGGCATGCCTGGGTTCCCTTCCTCACCTGGATCCCTGAGGCTGACTACTGACTGCCTGTTTTTAGGCCCCAGGAATCTGATTGAGAATGCTATCACTTTAAAATCCAAAATTGTTGCCACTTGTAAACATTAAAAATGGCTGCACCCTAGGTCACTTTAAATATCCAAAATGGGCACTGTTCATAATTATTCAAAATGGTTGCACCCTCGGTCACTTTAAATATCCAAAATGGCTATCACATGTAAACAATCAAAATGGCTGTGCCCTCCAGACAAACAAGAAGGTCAGCAAAAAAACAAGAAAGCCTGCAATATCTGGGGATAGGGCAATAAGGGAAAAAAGGCAGATAAAGAGAATAATGAATAAAAGATGGGGAAAATGCAAAAAGAAAAACAAGGAACTGGGTTAACCACGAGAAAAAAAAGAAGAAAAAATATTTTGCAACCAGGAACAAGGAAAAGCAAAAGCTGAAAACTAGGACCTGGGAGGAAATAATAGTAAAAAAGGACAAAAGTATTAATAATAGTAGTAATTTTAAAATAGACAAAAGCAAGCAAACTAAAACCCAGGGGAAAAAAAAAAAAGAGAGAGAGAGAGAAAAAAAAAATTGGGGGCGGTCAGGGCAGGGCACCCAGACTCCATCCAAGCACAGAGTGTGATGGAGTTCCTGCAGGCCCAGAAGGTGGGTAGGAGTGGGTGATCACTGAACCTCCATTCACCAAGCGGGTGTGGGGTATAAGAGTAACAAGGAGAATGTCACATCTTTTCAGTCTTTCAAGTCTGGAGTGTCCTTGGGGCTACTCGGATATCTTCTGGAGGCTAGAAATCTGAATTCCAGGCATTGGCTCTTGGGGAGCTGACTTAAGGTAGGCCACTTCATAAGGTATAATTAGGGAGACTTATAGAAGCTGGCGAGTCCAAAGTTCCTGGATCAAATGTCAAGCTGGAGGCTTTTCCTGACTCTTACAGCAGCAGGGCTGAGAAGCTCAAGGCTGGCAGGCAGCATACCGGCTGTTGACTCCATGGAATGATGAAACCAAGATCTCCAGGCCAAATAGTAGACTGTTCACTCACAGACAGTTGTAGGCAGCACAATAGAATCCTGATCCACAGAAGAAGAAATATTTAATATATTAATAATAGGAATATTTAATATTTTAGTGTGTCCACTATTTCTGGCATCTGAAATTTTACCAACATAGAAAGTGCCTGAATTTTTGTCAGGTTAATTTATAACCATCTACTATGTAAATGCCTTACCTCTAAGTCTAGAATCATTGATACCTCTCCCTTACTAGTTAAATCAACATAATGTCATCAATGTAATTGACCAATGTGATGTCTTGTGCAAGTGAAAGTTGATGAAGTTCCCTGTAGACTAAATTATGACCTAGTGCTGGAAAATTGATATACCTTGAGGCAGGATGACCTTGAAGGTGTATTTCTGACCTTGCAAACTGCTTCTCATGATCCTTTGAAACTAGAATCTAGAAAAAAGCATTGGCCATATCCATAGCTGCATACCTGGTTACAAGAGATATATTCATTTGCTCAAGCAATGAAACCACATCTGGAATAGCAATTATAATTGAAGTCACCACCTGGTTAAGTTTACAAAAATCCAACATCATTCTCCAACAAGATTCATCTTTTGTTTGTTTCCTTGTTTTTGGCACAGGCCAAATAGACAAGTTAAATGGGTATGTGGTGGGAATCACCACTCCTTCATCCTTCAAGTCTTTGATGATGGCAGTAATCTCTGCAAACCCTCCATCAATGTGATATTGCTTTTGGTTTACTGTTTTCCTAGGTAGGGGCAGTTCTAATAGTTTCCACTTGGCTTTTCCTTCCACGATAACTCTTACTCCACAAGTCAGGAGTCCAATGTGGGACTTCTCCCAGTTTCTGAGTATGTCTATTACAATTATGCATCCTAGAACTGGTGAAATCACTTCTGATGAGTTCGAGACCAGATTGGGCCAACTGTGAGATGGCCCTGAGCAAAGATTCTATATATTCTTACTCTGACGTGTGGGTCACAGTGACAATTCAAGTGTCCTGGAATTAGTGTAAATTCAGACCCAGTGTGCATTATTCCCCAAATGTCTGATTATTTCCTTTTCTCCAATGAATAGCCACTCTAGTATAAGGCTGTAGGGCCCATTGGGGAAGACTGTGAGAATGATTAATAGTATAAATTTTTTGACAATATAATGGCATCCTTCCCCAGGAAGACATGACCTCCCTTTCATTGAAGAGGTTGTGGGTCTGTAAACTAGCTCATGTCTAGGCATTGATGGAGGGGACTTGACTTTCTACTTTGGTGATTTAAGTTAGACTTCTGCTCACCTTACCTAGAATTCTTTTTTTTCCTTTTTTTTTTTTATAGCAGTGAGTTTGGTTTTGGTTTGAGCCTAAGTGGCATTCACTGGGGCTGTGGGGTGCAAATGGATCTATTTCATACCTTTCAGATGAGGAAATTGAGGTCCAGAGAAGGAAGGTGGGACTTGCAACATCACTCAGTGAAGAAGAGGCAGGGTAATCAAAGATTCTATATAAGAATCCTGATCAAAAGGAGGGGAAAAGTAGAACATAATTTCATGGAATCCAGACTTTCTGGAGCCATAGAAGCTGGATGAACCCTCAGAAATATTGCCCTGAAATAATCTTTAAATCTTAAACCTCCCTGAAGTCTTCTTAAAACTAAACAATAGTTTAACTTAACTAGTAAAGAATGTCTGCTTAAGCATTGTATTCTTTCAAGATCTCTCTATATGGGATGAAACTGACAATGGCAATGCCAAAGAACAGACAGGAACTTAGTGGCAGTAAGTTTATATTAATAGGGGAAGAACAACTCAGCAAAAGAGGGTGAAAATGGTTGCATAAGTCAAGTAATGTCATCTGTGTCATTGAATTGTACATGTAGAAACTTGTTGGACTGGAGCATGTTCTGATGTTTATACTCTCAATAACAAAAATAAAATAAAATTACTTCGGAAAAAAAAAAAGATCTGCCCTGGAATCCAGGAGTTTGAGCCTATCTGGCTATGTCCTCCAGATCACATCTTTCTGCCACCTTCTCTCCCATCAACACAGTGCTTGTTGAGCAAGTCTGCACTTTCATCAAATGATACAACAACAACAACAACAAAAACCCAAGATGTTCTAACCAAAAACCAAACTCACTGCCAATGAGTTGATTCTGACTCATAGCAACCTCTTTGGGTTTCCAAGGTAGTAAATCTTTCGGAAGTAGATTACCCAGTATTCCTTCCACGGAGTGGCTGGTGAGTTTGAACTGCAAACCTTCTGGTTAGCAGCAAATGCCTTAGGCACTACGCCACTAGAGAACCTACTTATTACAGAACACTGTC
>NW_006921750.1:7363330-7371055 GCF_000298275.1 Orycteropus afer afer
TTATCTTCTGTGTCTGTGTTAATTGGTTTCCCTTTTCTTTGTTGAAGAGGGTCTGTGCAATCCTTCTGCCTAGTCCGCCATCTTGCCCCGCCTCTCTAGAATTCTTCTTGTACTCCAAAAAAACCAAACTTACTGCCATAGAGTCAGATCCAACTTAAATATAACAACACTTCCTTCAGTTTCTGAGGCAGTAACGCTACAGAAGTAGATTGTCCCATCTTCCTTCTGAGAAGTGGCTGGTTGATTTGAACCACCAGCCTTCTGGTTAGCAGTCAAATGCCTTAGGCCCTATGCCACCAGAGCTCCTTGTATTGTTGTTATTGTTATGTGCCATTAAGTCGTATCTCCAACTCCTACTGACCCTATGCACAGCAGAATGAAACACTTCACAGTCCCCAACAGCTCCATGATCCTTGCTATAATTGAGCCCATCGTTGCAGCCACCATGTCAATCCTTCTCATTGAGGGCCTTCCCCTCTTTCATTGACTCTCCACCTTACTGAGCCTGATATCCTTCTCCAGGGAGTGCTTCCTTCTTAACAACATGACCAAAGTAGGTGAGATGAAGTCTGGCTATTTCAATTCCAAGGAGCATTCTGGCTGCACCAGGAAAGATTTGTTAGTTCATTTAGCGGTCCATGGTACTTTCATCATTCTTCAACAGCACCACAATTCAAAAACATGGACTCTTTTCCTGTCTTTCCTATTCATTACCCAGCTCTCACATGCATATGAGGTGATAGAAAATGCCATGGCTTGTGTAAGGCCCAACTTAGTGCTCAAGGAGACATCTTTGCACTTCAGCACTTGCAAGAGGTCTTTTGCAGCCAACTTGGTATATATTGTCTGATGTCCTGACTCCTTCCATTGGTGTTGATTGTTGAACCAATTAGTATGAAGTCTTAGGCAACTTCAACCTTTTCTCCATTTATTGAGATGCTGTTTATGGATCTACTTGTGAGGATTTATGTTTTCTTCATATTGAGGTATAATCTATACTGCAGCTCCTTGTACAGATGAAATAAATATTTAGCTGATTGTCCAACTATTTTACCCATAGAAACAATATGCCTAAGTAACCAGTCACAGGTCCATATGATTCAGACTGTTCTGATTACTGCTTTGACCCTGCTCTCTATTCTGGTAATGACAGCCACCTTGACACTGTTGATTACGTGCTCCCTCTTGGCCCCAACACCACAGGGTCCAATCAGTTCCATTGTAGTTAGGTATCTACTGTCAAATCTGACTTATACAGGGTGGAAATCACAGCAGTCTTAAAGGATGCTGGTACTCTTCACAAATACGTGTTCCTCACCATTGTGGTAAAAGATGTGTTCTCTGGGTACTCCAAACATGTGTGGGTTTATGGGTCTAACCTGGCAAACTTACTCTAACAGGCTATTTTCCCTAAGCCTCCAGATACCTTCTTCTACAGTATACCAAGGTAGATTGGGTAATTCAACTTGATTTAGTGTAGGCCACAGCATAATCCATGCTTCAGTGTACCAACCAAATAAACTATTAGATCATTTCCTAGCCTCTCGAGCTGAAACAATGAAAGAAGAAGCTGTACTTAGTAGACCCATATCAATAAACTTAGACTGATCCAACTTTATATTCCTTGTACCTTATCCCACAATCTTAATAGCCATTCCCAAACATATTCTCCAGGTTTCTATTTGTACGTAATGGAAAAATCAAGCAGTTCTCCTGGAGCGTAGTATACCTCTTCCTGGGTCACATTTTGTACCTTACCATTTTGGGCTCATTGGGATTTAGTTTAATTATAGGTTTAGAGGCAGAAATGGGTTGTGGGGTGATTCCTGGGAACATTCAACAATGACTTTAAGACATTTTACTTTAGGCAATGTATCAAACAACACCTGAAGTGACACCCCAGGCAATACTCAGCCAATTACTCAGATAATTAGTTGTCAGGCAGATCTGAGTTAATCTCATCACTTGAGGGTAAGAGGGTTGACAGGAATAATTCAATGGAATTCAGAGGCTTAATGTTCTCAGCTTCCTGATTATTTGCTCATATGTCCTAATTCTAAGTTTCAAAATCCCATTTATTCCCAATTAATGCCCTCATTTTAACTTCAGACACCTTTCGAGGTTGGGAATTCAACTGATGTTACAATTCAGCTATTGTTAGAATAAAACTTTGGGTTTGGTTTTGGCAATATCAACTATGTTATTAGAAGAAATAAGGTGTTCTTTCAGCTCACAAGTGACAACTTTGAGGTCTTTTATGTTGTGCTTGTGCTGTGATGACTATGAAGCTCTGAGTTCATCTCTTTCCTTCACCACCTTGTCTACTATAAGTTGGACCAACAAACCAACTTCCCTGTACTTCTCATCCTGAAAAACTGAAGGAAAGTATCAAACATGCCATTACCCACAGCCTCTTTCTCACAAATAATTAATCTATTGGTGGTAATATTTTGCATATTAATATTGGCAACTCATCCCATAGATGAGCAACAACCCTCTTTGCTAATATAGGCAGAATCATCAGCATCTTTAAGACTAGGCAAATTTTAGGTGGTAGTTAAAGTTATGTGTCAGCTTGGGTGGCTCTGGTTTTGAGTGACTGGGAAGCTGAATGTAGTATTTCCCATCATGAGACTGGTGATCAACTCCATGGTGGAATCCAATGTGAGCAGCCTTAGGGATGTAGTCTCCTCCTAGTATATGAGGAGAAGATTTAGGGTTGGTTTGTAGCTTTTTAGCACATTTGAATCCTGCATGTATCCAAGTTGTTATCCAGCAGGCTGCCATGATGTCTGCTGATCTTGGTACTCTTATTGGACTTGAATCAATGGCCTGCTGTGGAGTTTGGTAATACTAGGACTGTGCATTTTTACTTGTCAACTTAGGTTTGCCAGCCTCAGCAGCCAGGGGCTTCCTGAGTGAAGAAAGCCTCCAGCTTCAGTGGGCTAGGAGCAAGAGGCAGAGCTGAAGCCCAAGGTTGAGGGGCTTTCACCCTGCCCCTAGAGCCTGGCACTTTGAACTTGAACTTCTAGCCTCTAAAACTATAAGAGAATAAACTCCTGTTTGTTAAGGCCATCCCATTTGTGGTATATGTCTGTTAGAGAAGCAAGAGAGATAATCAAAACACTTGAGGAACAATTTAGAAAACTGATACTTATGATTTTGTTTCTCTAGAAACAGTCTTAATAAAAAATGTCTTATACTGGTTCTCAACAGAGAAAAACCAGTGATTTTGTGTGTGTGTGTGTCTGGAGAGAGAGACAGAGAGAGAGAGAGAAAGAGAAAGAGAGCTGTATTTGAAAGAAATGGCTCACTCATGTGGTTGTACAGGCTGGCAAGTGATAAGTATGTGTCACACGTCAGGCTGGCAGGTTGGAGGTTTCTCCTGACTCATGTAACTGCAGGGGCTGACAATCCAAAGTTGGTAGGCAGCACAGCAGGCTGCAGAGACTGATCAATCCAAGACTGGAAGTAAGACAGCAGGCTCCTGGCTCACAGACTGCGAAGGTTAACAATCCCAATATTGGCAGAATATACAGCAGGCCACTAGTTCAAGAACAGATAACTGAATGTCAGATGATGGTAATAAGCCAGATGTAGGATCCGTATTGAGCAAAAAACCTGAGAACTTTGTCAGAATATATATATATATATATCAGAAACAGGCCACGACCCTAAGGAAACTCACTTTTAACTGATTGACTGATCATAGCAAATTTCATCATGGAGGTGATTACATTATACCAGGTCTCATCCTGAGGGATGACTACATCATTACTTCCAAACCACTGACAATAATGGCACAGACTAGCTGATGGACAAGTTTAACCACCACTCATACTATTTGTGGAATTCATGTGAAAAAGCTTCAAACCCATTATCTCTCAAAATTCAGGAAGAGAATTTATATGGGAGAGTATGGAGAGCTGCACCATGGCATTCTATTCATCTTAACAAGGTCACAATACTTCCCTTCTTTGTTTTGGGCCTGTTGGACATCTTCAGACCTAAGTTTGAGTTTCGAGACCTGTCTTGAGCCTTCACTTCTATATAGAAGTGATTCAGCACTTTTAAATTTACCCGCCTCTTGCCACGTATCTATTTTTTATAGGTTTCCCTATTTCACCGTCAGCAGCAATGTCACATCACCCCATTCCTTGATCCTGCCCCTTTCCTTTACCATATATAAGTATTTGTTTGAAATTCAATAAACGAGACTTGATCGGGCTTTCAACTTGTTTCCATTCTTCACATCTCTTGTCCCCTCCATTTCCACCCCCTCCTCCAGGTCCTAGGTTGACTGTTCCGCGGGACGGGACAGGAGAGTGACCCAGCTGGCCTTGCTCAACCTGTGGAGTCAGGTTTTGGAAGAGCTGAGTCCAGATCTATGCCTGGCACATGGGCCCGGGCTTCACAAAACAGCATTCTGTCCTTAGAAAACTCCAAGTAGTAATTCAGATCTTCAGGATTGTAGGGTTTTGGTACACTTTGTTAAAGGCTTTTTTTTTTTTTTTTAAATGTTGTTAAAACTATTCATGATAAAACATATACCAATTCAACAATTTCTACATGTACAATTCAGTGACATATATTATATTCTTCAGGTTATGCAACCATTCTTACCCTTTTCCAAATCATCCCACCACCATTGACATAAATTTACTACCTCACATGCTTCTTGTCTAACCTTTGCAGTTGTTGTCAATTTGACCCTTTATAGCTAGTTCTTAAAAATAATAATAATAATAATAATGTTCAAAGTAAAGATTTATTACTATTAAAACTAAACTGTTGTATTCTTTTAATAAAACTTCAGGGGATATATTGGATCAAGATTTAAGGTTTAGGATTATTTCAGGGCCATAGTTTTCAAGAGTTCCTCTAACTTCAGTAGCTCCAGAAAGTCTAGGTTCCACGAAAAATGGGATTCTGTGTTGTTTTCTTCCCCATTTTTATTAGGATTCTTCTACAGAATCTTTGATTAAACATTCAATAATAGTAGTCAGTCACCATCCATTTCTTGTCTCATGACAAAGGTGGCAGTTATTCATGGAAGCAATTAGCAGTGCAATCCATTTCCTCTTCTTATTCCTGTCTCTCTTTCTACTGTTGTTCCAAGCAAATAGAGACTAAATGTCACACTTTGGGTGGATACTTGCATACTTTTTAGAATCCAGATACTATGAAAAGAACTAGGAATTAGAATATAAGCACTAAAAATGATGTCAGGTCAGTTAGCCAGTATGTCCTTTGAAAACATAACACTAAATCTCCAAACCATGGATCCAAATCCCATGAGATGTTTGGTTGCATGTAAGCAGCCTCAGCAGATTTTTAAAAAAATATTTTCATTATTGTTATAAAAATATATTTCATCAAACATTTGTCACTTCAATGTTTTACAGGTGTATAATTTAGTGACATCATTACACAAATTGCTTTACAGTCATTATCTTTAGTCAATGCAAATTCTCCCTTACCATAAACAGAAACTCAGTGCTCCATAAGCAATAACTATTTCCTTATCACTCTCACCTCTAGTAACCACAAATAAACTTTGTTTTCTATATTTTTTCTTCAATTGGCAAAGTATTTGTCATCTTTCAAGATCCATTTAAAATGTTCTCTTTTAATAATGCTTTTACAGACTTACCAACTAGGTGAAATCATACCATTAGCAATCTGCATACTTCTAAAAGAGTATTCAGGTGCTTTTCTTCACAGCATTGAGTTTAGGAACAGATTCTCCCTGTGTCCTTCCCTCCATGCACTCCTGCCCCCTGAGCTGTCCCTCTGTGCATGAAGAACCCTTCTTTCTCCCATGATAGTTCTCTCCAAGGAGTGTATCTACCTCAGGTACATGCTCAACTCATATGCTGCCTTTTGTTTGGCTGGAATCCGCAGGTGTGGGTTCAATTCCAGACCTGAAGGGCAGCTAGGAACCACAGGCTCAGTGGTTCCACCAGGCTCTATTAGACCAGCAAACATGCACCCCCCCCCCTATTTTTTTTGCCCTCAAATAATTTTGAGTTTTGTTCCACATTGTTCTCCCTCTCTATCTAGGGTCTCCTACATAGATTCCCCTCTGAGTGGTTGACAGTGGTAGCCGGGCACCATCTAGTCCATCTGGTCCATAGCCGTATAGGCTATCTATCGCATGGTGTACCAGTCACTTGGACTAATTATTTCCATGACTTTTTGGTTTCTTCATTCTTCCTTGTTCTGTATGAGGAGAGACCCATCATTGCATCTAGATGGCTTCTTACGAGCTTTTAAGATCCCAGTCACTACTTGCCAAAGTAGGAGGTGGAACAATGTTTTGTGTAGTATGTTATGCCAATTGAGCTTGATGCCCCCTGCAACTATGATCCCCAGCACACAGGTTCAACTATTCGCACCCTCTGGGTAGCTGGCTGTGACCAAGAAGTGACTACAACCTTGTCCCTTGTCAGCTCTACTATAACCCTGGGAATTCTTACAGAGCATACAAATACACTTGTAGAACCATTGTCTTCCAACCCTATATATGGTCTTGGGTACATTCCCTGTTACATAGACATACCTAATAGTTCACCCTATCCACCCATCTATCCACCTGTATAACTGTGTTTGCCTTCACTGACAATGCAGTACAGTATGTGTAAAAGGGTTCATCTTTGTTATCTCTAACTCCCATGTACCTCTTTATGTCTTCCTCTTCCTCAATCCCACCATGTTGATCACTCACATTTGGTACATTGCCTTTCTCTTCACCCAAATCAATCCTTATCTCTACCTGTCTAACAGTGTTTCCTACTCTAAGCTCTTAACCTTGGTAACCAACAAAAAATTCCCTTCCATATATAAACCGTTTCTTGACTTTTTCAATAACAGAATAATACAATAATATAATAATATAATATAATAATATAATATAATAATATAATACAATAATATAATAATAGTCCTTCTGTGACTGACTTATTTCACTCAGCATAATGCCCTCCAAGTTCATCCATGTTATGCAGTGTTTTGCAGATTCTACATTATTCTTTAGGGTTCCATAGTATTCCATTGTGTGTATGTACCATAGTTTGGTTATCCATTCCTCAGTTGATGAACACCTATGTTGTTTCCAAATTCTTGCTATTGTAAATAGTGCTGTGATGAACATGGGTGTGCATATGTCTGTTCTTGTCATGGCTCTCATTTCTTTAGGATATATACCTAGTAATGGAATGGTTGGATCAAATGGTATTTCTATTTCCAACTTTTTATGGAATTGTCATACTACTTTCCACAGTGGTTGTACCATTGGAAAGTCCCACCTTCAGTGTACAAGAGTTCCAATGTCTCCGCATCCTTGCCAGCATTGGTTATTTTGTGTTTTGTTGAACTTTGCTGCTAGTGATGGGACAAGATGGTATCTGGTTTTGATCTGTATCTCTCTAATGGCTAATGATCTTGAGCATTTCTTCATGTTTGTTGGCCTCCTGAATATCCTCCTTAGTGAAGTGTCTATTCATGTCTTCTGCCCAGTTTTTAATTTGATTATTTGTCTTTTGGTTATTGAGGTGTTCATGTTTTCTATAAATTCTGGAGATAAAACCCTTCTCAGATATATCATTACCTAATTTTTCCCCCCCAATCTGTAAGCTCTACTTTGACTCTTTTGGAGAAGTCTTTGGAAGCACATAAAAATTTATTTTTAGAAGGGCCCAATCAAGTAGTTTCTCTTCTGGTGTT
>NW_006921750.1:7371664-7387292 GCF_000298275.1 Orycteropus afer afer
TTTTTTTTTGGTAGCTATTGTAAATGGTATTGATTTCCTTATTCCTTTTCAGCAATCTCTTTGCTGGTGTAGAGGAATCCCGCTGATTTGGGGATGCTGATCTCATATCCTGACAAGATGCTAAATTTCTCAATTAGTTCCAGTAGATTTTTGACTGAGTCTCTTGGGTTTTCTAGGTTTAGAATCATATCATCAGCAAATAGGGGTAGTTTGATTTCTTCCTTACAATTTGGATCCATTGGATTTCCCTTTCTTGCTTTTTTGCCCTGACTAGGACTTCCAGTAAAATGTTGTATAGAAGTGGTGATAGAGAGCATCCTTCTCTGGTTCCTGTTCACAAAGGGAATGGTTTCAGTCTCTCTTCATTAAGGATAATGTTGGCTGTTGGTTTTCCATAGATGTCCTTTATTATGTTGAGGAATGTCCCTTCTTTTCCTATTTTTCTGAGAGTTATGATCAAGAATGGATGTTGGATTTTATCAAATGATTTTCTGCATCAATTGATATGATCATTTTTTTTTCTTTGTTTTATTTATGTGGTGGAAGACATTGATTGCTCTTCTAATGTTGAACCATCCTTGCATAGCTGATATGAACTCCAGTTGGTCATAATGAATGATTTTCTTAATATGTTGTTGGAGTCTATTGGCCAGGATTTTGTTGAAGTTTTTTATATCTATATTTATGAGAGATATTGGTCTGTAGTTTTCCTTTGGAGTGATGTGTTTGCCTGGTTTTGGTATCAAGGTAATGTTTGCTTCTTAAAATGAGTTAGGGAGGAATCCATCCTTTTGTATCTTTTGGAATAGTTTGAGAAGGATTGATGTCAGTCCTTCTCTGTATGTGTGGTAGAATTTTCTGATGAAACAGTGTGGGCCATGATTTTTTGTTGTTGGTAACTTTTTGATGACCTGTTCAATTTCTTCTTTTGCGGGGGACCTTTACAACTTTTCCACATCAGTATCTGTTAGTTTAGGTAAGTGGTATGTTTCTAGAAATCTGTCCATTTCTTCCATATTTTCAAATTTGTTGGAGACAGTTCTTCATAGTATCTTGATATCATCCTTTTTATTTCGATTGTTTCTGTTGTGATGTCACCCGTTTCATTTGTCATTCATGTTATTTGTATTCTCTCCCTTTTTTCCTTTGTTGAACTTGCCAGTGGTTTGTCATTTTTATTAATCTTTTCAAAAAACCATTGTCTGGTCTTGATTTTTTCTACTTTCTTTCATTTTTCTGTTTCATTGATTTCTGCTCCAATCTTGATTATTTCCTTTCTTCTGGTGACTAGGTTTTTCTTGCTGTTCTTTTTGGAGATGGTGATTTAAAGTGTAGATTTTGGCTCTTCTTTGTTGATGTGTGCTTTTATTGCTATAATTTGGCTTCTGATGACTGCTTTCTCTGTGTCCCAAAAATTTTAGTACATTGTGTTTTCATTCTTGTTTGAGTTAAGGAATTTTTGAATTTCATTTTTTATTCCTTCTATTACCTGGTCTTTCTTAAAGAGGGTGTTGTTCAGTTTCCATCTAATTATCTTTTTCCATTGATCTTCCTATAGTTGAATTCTAATTGGATAGCAATGTGATCTGAGAGTATACTTTACAGTATTTCAATGTTTTGAAATTTATTAAGCCTTGCTTTATGGCCTAACATATGGTCTATCATGGAAAATGTTCCATGTGCAGTGGAAAAGAATGTATATTGTGCTGTTGTTGGGTGGAGTGCTCTGTAGATGTCTATAAGGTCAAGTTGGTGGGGTGTATCGTTTAGCTCTTCTGCATCTTTGTTGAGTTTCTTTCCTGTTGTTCTATCTTTCAAAGAAAGTGATGTGTTAAATTCTCCCACTATGATTGTGGAGTCATCTATTTGACTTTTCAACTCTTTTAAAGTCTTATTGATGTATTTTGGGCTCTTTCATTGGGTCCATAGATATTTATTATGGTTATACCTTCTTGTTCAATTGATCCTTTAATCATTATATAATGTCCTTCCTTGTCTCATATGGGGGTTTTTGTCTTAAAGTCAATTTGATCAGAAATTAATATTACCAGTCCTGCTCTTTTACAGTTGTACTTTCCTTGATATATCTTTTTCCAACCTTTGATTTTTAGTCTATTTTTGTCTTTGTCTCCAAGGTGTGTCTCTTGTAGACAGTGTATTGATGAGTTTTATTTTCTTAGCCAATCTGCAACTTTCCGTCTCTTGAGTGGTACATTTAACCCATTAACATTCAGTGTAATTATTGACAAGTATGCATTTGTTGCTGTCATTTTGTTATGTGTTTTTTCATAGTGTCCCTGGGTTCTTTGTTCCATATTATTTTCTGTGTAGAGCTCATTATGCTTATAGATGGTGTTATCATTTCTTTGGTTGTTGTTATTTTAGTATTTGCTGAATATTTGTGCTTTTCCTCTTTTTTATATTGATTTGAAGGTTTATCATTTTTCTTTGAGATTACCCTGTGATTTATAATTTTCGCCTTGTGTTTGGAATAGTCCATTGTATCTTGCAATTCTCTTGATTTCCTCACAATTTAGAAGTTCTGTAACTACACAGTATTTTCCCTCTTTTTGGTTTGTAGTTGTCCTCGGTTGCCAATTGAAGTCACTGGTTCTCTGTTTAGAATCTTGTAAGCTTATTTTACTTTGGATATGTCCATAGCTGTGGTTTCTGGGTTATGCCATCTTGTGTATTAATGGTTGGTTGTTGTTTGCTATTTTTGGTTCTCTGTTCAAAGGACTCCCTTTAGTATCTCTTGTAAGATTGGTCTGGTTTTAACAAATTCCCTTAGTTTCTGCTTATCTGGAAATCTCCTGATTTCACCATCATATTTGTGGGACTATTTTGCCAGATGTATAATTCTTGGTTGAAAAATTTTCTCGTTCAGAGTTTTATATATACCATCCCATTGCCTTCTTGCTTGCATGGTTTCTGCTGAGAAATCAGAGCTTATTCTTAGTGGTTGTCCTTTGTGAGTAACTTTGTTGTTTTTCCTGTGCTGCTTTCATGATTCTTTTTTTGTCTTAAGTTTTGAAGAGTTTGATTATTATAGGCTTTGGTGATTTTCTTTTGGGATCTGTCATATTTGGGGTTGTTGGAGTTCCTGAATGGATATGCTTTCATCTTTCATCATATCAGGGAAGTTCTCTACCAACAAATATTTGACAATTTTCTCAATGGTTTTGTTTTTCTCTTACTGTTGTGGAATTTAACCACACCTAGGTTATTCCTTTTGATGGTATCCCACATGATCCTTAGGTGTTCTCCATTTTTTTTTTTTTTTTTTAATCTTTTTTTGATTGATCCCTTCACAAAGAAGTATTCAGGCATTTGTCTTCAATTTCATTAATTCTGTCTTCAATTGCATAAGTTCTAGTCCTTTGCCCTTTCAATGTGTTATCTGTTTCTGACAACTTAGTATTAATCTTCTTGATTTCTATCTGTAGATTGAATCATTTCTAATTTTTCTTTATTTTGTCATTTTGTTTTTGTATTTTCTTCCAAAATTCTTCTAATGATTTATCTGTGTTTTCTTTGATCTGTCTCATAATCCTTTGAAGATACCTAAATATAAATCTTTTGAATTCTTTATCATGGAGTTCCAATGCTGTTTCTTCCTCAGTGATGTCTTCTGGGTCTGTATTCTGCTCCTTTTGTCTTCAACTTTATCTTGCTTCTTTGTGTGGACTTTGATGGTCTGTTGTCTCCAAGAAATTGTGACATTGTTGTATTTAGGTTTCTGTTAGCTGTTTGTGAAGAGCAGCTAAGGGTGAGTCAGGCTTTTCTTGGTGGTTGTTTATTGTAGGCCTGTTGGTGGAGAAGGAGGTTCTGACTCTCACTCAGTAAGTGAAACTACAAGAGGTGTGGGTGTAGTTTTGTCATATAGGGACTGTTGCTGTCTCCCACTCAGTTAGACAAAAATAACAATTGATTAACATAAAAAAAGTAAAAGCAAATGGACAAAAACACAACATGTAAAAACACAGGAACAGTAACCAAAACAGAGAAAAAGGGGGGGGGGACACAATATGGGGGGAGAGGACCATAAAAGAATAAAAGTAGAAAAGTAGAATAATGAAGAAACATGGTAAAAAAAAACAACAAAAAACAAGGAATGGGGTTACCCACAAGGGGGAAAAAAAAAAAAAAAGATTGGAACAAGGAACAGGGAAAAGAAAAAAAAGCTAAAAAGTAGAACTTGGGAAGGGAAGAATAAAGAATGATAACAAAAAAGGACAAAAGTAATAATAATAGTAGTTTTAAAACAGACAAAAAGAAACAAACCAAAAGAAAGAAAAATATATCTGGACAGAGAGGGGCAGGGCACCCAGGTTCCATCAGAGCCCACAGACTGGGATGGAATTCCTGCCAGCCTAGAAGATGGGTAGAAATGAGGGATGGCCACACCTCCATTCACCAAGAGGGTGTGAGATATAAGAGTAACAAGGAGAATGTTACACCTTTCCATTAGTACATACATCAGGGATGTCTTTGTGGCTCCCAGCAAGCAGAGACTGTTCTTAAGTCCCTGGAAACTGGGAGAACACTGCTGCTTTAAATATCCAAAATGGTCAAGCCACTTGTAAACATTCAAAATTGTGTGCCCTCCGAACAGGCAAAAGTTCACAGCTCAGCCCTTCTTCTTCTTTACTTCTTCCCCTTTTATTCCCCAGCCACCAGAGCAGTCCTCGGTACAGAGCCTGGCTAGCAGGGCTGATTTTTAGGTTAATTCTTAGGTTCTATCACTCCTCGGCAATATCCAAGCTGTCTGTGATGTCAGGATCATTGCCAGACTGCAGCTCTGTATGTCTCCTTTTTTGGTATTTTCATGCAAATTCTTCTGCTAGTTGGAGTTCAGTCCACTTCTATATCCTTCCCTTCAAATCTCAGGGGTCCAGGATAATCATCTGTATCTGTGTTAATTGGTTCCGCTTTTCTTTGTTGAAGGCGGTCTCTGTGCAGTCTTTCTGCCTATTCTGCCATCTTACCAGAACTCAGCTTCAGTAATTCTTAATGTATCAAAAGTTTTCTAAAGACACCCAGAAGTGTATGTGCACATTTGCCAAAGTGCCTGTACACAATACACACACAGAAACACACACATGTGTGCATACACACTCTAAATCTGCTTTTTTCTTTCCTTTGAGTACCAGTTTGACCTATATTTTAATAAGGAGGCCCTTGTAAATAAGTAAAAACAAAAACTAAACAAAATCCTGAAAATCTGTTTCTCAACCTTAAAGAGATTATGGTAACTCATTCCAGAAAACAGACAAAAGGGACTCTTTTTTCTCACCCCTGATCCATGAGTTGGGAGATCTGGTGGTATAGTGCCTAAGGCATTTGACTGCTAACCGCAAGGCTGACGTTCAAACCCACCAGCAACTCCTTGCAAGGAATGTTGGGCAATCAACTTCTGTAGTGATACCACCTCAGAAACCCAAGGAGGGGTCTCTATGAGTAGGATGTAAATCGATAGCAGTGAGTTTGGTTTTTTTGGGGGGGTTGCTCCATGAATGATTTATGTTTGCACCACAGTCTTCATTCCCCTTATCATCATCTAGCAACAAAAGACTTAGAGGCATTGAAATATAATTCCATAAGTGCAGTCTTGACTCAGTTTTGAGGTCCTGGCTAAAAACTCTTAATTTAACAGAGTTGGCAGTGTGCTGACTCCATGCCCTAACCACTTCATTTACTGTCCTCCAATACTCCTAGCTACAATATACAGAGTCCCTAGATGTCTAACACTCTTCTTCCTTGTGCTCATGGAATTATTTGAAACACCCAATCCACAAGGAGCCTGGGAAACCTAGTCCCATCCTACTTGTCATATACATATACTTTTCCTACTGTTTCAGTTAACTGTTGCCCTTTTCTCTGGGTGCAACCTCCTATGTGGACCTGCATGGTAGTCTTTTCTTATATGGAGCTGTAACAAAGAGTTCTGAATTTCACCTCTTTAGGGTCACTGTGCTATGCCCCACAATCATCAGAACCTAAGAAATAATGAAATAGGCACAAAAACTAGCCAAATACTGCAATGGGAGATTAGTCAATAAATACATTTTCCCCTTCATTATTGCTTCATAACAAGAAGTGGGTTGTAGTGGTACATTTACAGAGAACAACCAGAAATTCAAGCCTGATTCACAAAAGGACATGAAACAAGGGATGTTATTGTTTTTGTCAGGTGGATCTTAGCTGAAAACAAAGAATACCAGAAATATATTTACTTGTGTTTTATTGACTCTGCAAAAGCATTTGATTATGTGGATCATAATAAATTGTGTGTAACACTGTGAAAAAGGGGAATTCCAGAACACTTATTTATGATCATGAGGAACCTGTACATAGACCAAGAGGCAGTGGTTCAGACAGAACAAAGGGATACTGCATAGTTTAAAATTGGGAAAGGTATGCATCAGGGTTGCATCCTTTCACCATACTTATTCATTTCATGTCCTGAGCAAATAATCAGAGAAGCTGGACCATAAGAAGAATGTGGCATCAGGATTGGAGGAAGACTTATCAACAGCCTGCTGTATGAAGCTGACATGATCTAGCTTGCTGAAAATGAAGAAGACTTGAAGTACTTACTGATGAAAATTAAAGACTACAGCCTTCAGTATGAATTCCACCTCAACATAAAGAAAATGAAATCACCACAACTAGACCAGTAAGCCACATCTTGATGAATGGAGAAAAAAGATTGAAGTTGTCAAGGATTTAATTTTACTTGGATCCATGAATAATGTCTATAGAAGCAGCAGTCATAATATCAAACAATATATTACATCAGGCATATCTGTTGGACAAATCTCTTTGAAGTGTGTAAAAACAAAGATGTCACTTTGAAGACTAAGTTGCACCTCAACCAAGCCACTATATCTTCAATAATTTCATATGCACTTGAGAGCTGGATAATGAATAAGGAATAGCACAGAAGAATTGATTTTTTTTTATTTAATTTTGATTTTAAGAGCTTGTTTTACATTCAACATTTCACGTCCCTTTAATTTCACTCCCCATTTACCACGTCCAACCTTAACTCAGTCTCCTCCCCTCCCTATCCTGTACTCCTCCCCCTGTGCCCCTCATATTAATGCACTTCTGTTTGTCTTGCATTTCATCAATTTGAATGTTGGTTCTCTGGTGCCCCATGGTCTATTGCTCTAAGGAATGTATTACCACAGAGTATGTGGATGCATCTTGAGTGGTCTGCATGTACATCTTGTTAACTATTGGGCTGAGAGGCAGTCCCTGGGAGTTAGTTTTATTACAGGAGCAAAATGTATTCCAGAGCCATAGTATTGGGTATCTCATCAGATTTCATCTGATGACTAATTCTGGTCATTATTGAGTTTTTGGATTTTGTTCAACATTTTTCCTCCCACTCTATCCAGGATCTCCAGATTTGATCCTTCCCTGAGTGGTTGGCATTGGTAGCCAGGTACCATGTAATTCTTCTGTTCTCAAGGGCCTTTGTGTCCTATGGCTGATTGCTTCCAAATGTTCTTGTTTGCTTGTTTGTTTGTTTGTTTGTTTGTTTTTCATTCTTCTTCACTTTCAACAGTAGGAAACCATTAACTGCATCTTAGATGGCTGCTTGAAAGCTTTAAGACCCTAGTTGCTACTCATCAACATAGGATGTGGAACAAGGCTTTTATGTTTTGTTGTGCCAATTGAGTTGTGTGTCCCTCAGTACTATGATACTGAGACTGTAGATCTATTGGATCTCTCTGCCATAGTGTCTGGTTGTCTGTGAGGGGTTACTCTGTGTTCATCTTCTATTGTTTCAGTAAGGATTGCAGGTATTTTGTATCACTGGTGTGTGTGCAAGATTATCCTCAGCTGAATCTATCCTTGGTCTAGAGTATATTCCTGTTTACCAGCCCCCATCTGATCCTCTTGGTGTTTATGTGTTTAGCCTTTTGTTTGGTGTTAATGTCAATGCAGTATTGTGGACACATTGGTTGTTATTAGCATCTGTTGTCTATCTCTTATGTGCATAATTCGGTGTCCTCCCATTTCCTAACGTTATCTTGGTGGTCACAGATCCTTTCTGTATAACCCTCTTCCTACCCACATCAGTATGTGGACCCCAACTAGTTTGAAATTAATCCTTCCCCTTCCCTCCACATCCCAGTAACCTACAAAGTGAGTTCCTTTTCCCAAGCAAATCTTTGTTTGTCTTTTTACACTAAAGGGCTCATACAGTACTTATCTTTCTGCAATTGACTTATTTCACTCAGCATAATGTCCTCCAGATTCATCCACATTGTGAGATGATTCACATATCCCTCATTGTTTTTCAATGTAGCATAGTATTCATTCCATTGTGTGCATGTACCATAATTTGGATATCCACTCATCTGTTAATGGGCATTTAGGTAGTTACCATCTCTTTGCTATAATGAATTGTGCTGCAATGAACATAGGTGTAGATATGTCTGTTCATTCACTCTCTCACCTCTTTAGGATATATTCTCATTATTGATGCTTTTGAATTGTGTTGGCAAAGTTTTGATGGTATCATGGGCTGCTAAAAGAATGAACAAATCTGCCTTATAGGAAGTGCAGCCAGACTGTTCTTTAGAAGAGAGAATTGTCAGACTTCATCTCTCATACTTCAGTCATGTTGTTAGAAGAGACAAGTCTCTGGTAAATTATATCATTCTGGGTAAAGTAGATGACAAAGTGAATGAAGCAATGGGCTGCATGGCAAGGATTGTGAGGATGGCATGAGGTTAGCCAGTGTTTAGTTTTGTTGTACATAAGAGGTCACTATCAGTTGGAAACAAGTTGGTGACACCTAACAACAACACAGAAATTGAAAGGAAGTGTCAATTTTACAATATAATAATATGACCAATATGTAACTTAGGTGAAGTGTATTACCCCTGAGTCTTGGTTTATTTATAATATAAGCATAATTATAATTACTATAATGGAAATTAAATATCCCAACATAAAGAAAAAATATCCAGACATTTAGAAATAGCAATTATTTTCTCCCCAAGCATTTACTATAGAATTCCATCACCAAATCCTTCCCTTATATTTTTCACCTCCTTTCTGTTCCTTCAAGATCCTCAAATTCTACCAAAGAATAGCCTGCTTTCCCTTGGGAAAGAGACACAGATAGAGATTAAAGTACAGGAACATCAGTAAGACTCATCCTTGGGATTGGCACTTATGGAAAAGTTCATTTAAGGTCATGACTTAACTCTGGTTTGGACAAATGGCTCAGACCCTTATAGTTCCATTAGACCAGTTATTAGATGTGTTTACCTTTGGGAAAGTCATCTTTCCTCAGCTAATGAAATTAAAGAAAATTGTTGATGCTGAACATTGTCTGCCAGCCACCGTCTTTCCAGGGATTAGGGGAATAACTATTTCAATCTTGAATTGGCAAATGGGTGAAATATCAGTGTTCATGCACACACATACACACACACACACACAAGCTGCTTCAAGGTGATTCTGACTCATGGCAACTCCATCCATGTTAGAGTAGAACTGTGTGCCATAGGGTTTTCAATGGTTGGGTTTAGGATATAGATTACCAGACTTTTCTTCTGAGGTGACTCTCATGGGCTAGAACCTTCAACTTTTGGTTAAGAGTTGAGCACATTAAGGACCTCACAAGGACTCACTATATTTATACAGCCCAGAATTGTTGAAAGTCTTGGGAGAAGTTGGGGAGGAATATTCTCTGAAAGTTGAAAATAATCATTAGATTAAATTATCATTTCAATTTTTCTTTCTTTATTTGTTTCCCCCCCTCAAAGGAAGAAATGGGGAATGAAATGGGCAAGTGAAAGTAGAGGGCTATTTGTGAACTAACACTTAACATTGAAGGCAGAAAAACACAATCCCCACACAAGAATTTGAATACTAACTTATTTTGTAGCTATATGATTTTGAAAACTAATGGACCCTTTGGATTTCCAGTTTATTCATTTGCAAATGATTATAACAGCTATCTGACTTCATGGTTATGAAGATTATGAGACAGCCTATCTATAACCCAGAAAGGTAGAAAGGGAGAGTGGCATGGTAAAAAGAAACTATCATATTATCTTAGGATGAGATCTTACACAAATATTCCTGAGAGTCACTCCAAATTCAAACATTGCATTACAAACCTTCAGTAGTTCATATAATGGGTGAAACTCAGGAGTGTATTTATAACCAAATGATGAAGTCTTCATATTCTTCCTACTGGCACTGAGCTTTGAACTCACCTAGCAACCACTTATCTCAGACATATCAGCATACTCTTGTGACCCTGAGATTCATGACAGTGTCTTGGCCAGATGTTATTCCTTTTGCCTAATTTCTCAACAACATCCTACTTAGAGTATGTGATTGTCCTTAATTTCAAGCCCATAAGCATCTGGAGAGAACAGACTTCTTCAAATTCTAAGGGTAAGTTACAGGAGGAGCAGAAGTCCTCCAGGTAGAGTACTAAAAGTAAATCAGATTTGGCCTTCTAAAGGAGCTCTGGTGATGAAGTAGTTAAAGCATTTGGTTGCTAACCAAGAGGTTGGCAGTTTCTACCAACCAGTTGCTCTGTGGTAGACAGATGAGGCAGTCTGCTTCCATAAGGGACATTATGAATTGGAATCAACTTGATGCAGTGAGTTTTGGTCCTCTACAAATTAACAGCCTGCTAACATTTATCCTGTATCTCAATAAATGGGGGGAGGAGTTTCTTTCTTCATCATAGCCAATAAAATGAAAGACAATCTAGCATCTATTGTTGTTGGTTTTGTTATGTGCCATTGAGTCAGCCCCAACACAAAACGACCCCTCCTTGGCTTGCCGAGGCAGTATCACTACAGAAGTAGATTGCCCAACCTTCCTTCTGAGGAGTGGCTAGTGGGTTTGAACCGCCAGCCTTCTGGTTAGCAGTCAAGTGCCTTAGGCACTACACTACCAGTGCTTCTTCTAGCATCTATAGGGATTGTCAAGTAGGAGAGTCTCAGTGATTAGTGGTTACCTGCCCAGTTTGATTGAGAATAAACAATTAGCTTCTTAAAGCCCTTGAGCTTTTGGCCTCATAGACTGTAAATTGTGTTACACAATTAATTTGAAGAGGGTCATTGCCCATTAATGCTGATCTATTTTTCTTTCCCCACTCAGCAAATGGATTATTTGATTTTCTTTTCCCCCCAATTAACATTAATGGTAGATTTCCTAACGGTGTGATTTGGGCTTGAAGGTTAAACTTAGGATGCCTGTCTGTTGTTCACATCAATGCTGTTCGGGCATTGCTATTCCTCACCTTACCTTCCATTGATAATTTGATTTAAACCAGCTGTTTTTGCTAATTTACTAATTAGTGACTTGGCAAAGCTCTAATCATGGTGGGAGGTAGGGAAAGGGAAAAAAACACTCAATTTTGCATATGGAGTGGAATTTCAGCATGAAAGCATCATTCAAAAAGATGATGATATGTTAAATTCAGTTTTAGAAAAAAATTAAAAAATAAAAATATACTAAATGCTCAATCACCTAAGAACCATACAGTGGTATTTCTCTATTCTGTGGGCACTAAATATGTGCCAGGCATTGTGCCAAATGCTTTCACTCATTACTATAATTCCCACAATTACCCTGTTACTGTTTATAACTGCCATCAAGTCAGCCCCTCACTCATGGTAAGCCCTCACACAATACACCAAAATACTACCCAGTCCTGAGCCATCCCCATGATGGGTTGAGGATCAGATTGTTGTGATTCATGGCTTTGTTGTTGTTGTTGTTATGTGCCGTCGAGTGGGACCCGCCTCATAGTGACCCCTCCTCAGGTTTCTGAGGCAGTATCACTATGGAAGTAGATTGCCCCATCTTCCTTCATTCATGGTTTTATCAATTGCTAATTTCCAGAAATAGATCACCAGGTCTTTTTTCCTAGTCTGTCTTGGTCTAGAAGTTTCAGCATCAAAGTAACATATAAGCCTCTGCTGAGAGACAGGTGGTGGCTGCACTTGAGCTATACTGGCCAGGAATCAAACTCAGACCTCTTGTGTGGAAGGTAAGAATTCTACCAAAGAAACGCCACTTGAATGCTCAATACTTTCCCCAGTCACATGGCCAGAAAATGAAAGCTTTAAACTTTGCTCTACCTCCAAATTCCATGTTCTTCAAATTCATATCTATAGCTCTTAAGTATTTTCTCCCACTCCTGGTACATAAATTTCCACCAAAGTCACAACCATTCCAATTCAGGAAAGTTAAATATTGTGCCCATATTTCTGATTATTCATATGAGTGGCTGGATTTATTGTGTCCAATGACCTCATAAAGGAAGATGGTTATGTGGAATGTAGGTTTCCACAAAAAGAACTGAAGTCTTCTGTACTTGGCCATAAATTATAAATTATATAACAATGTTGGAATTTCTGCTATTAATTGTCTGGAGTCCTACATTATACCACCAGCTTAGAAATATCAATTTCATGTCTCTTAATCAAACTGTTGCCATAGAGGTTTATCTCTTTGCCTTCAAGTCTAATAGCCCTTTGTGTATTTTTAGATCAATAAAAATTAATAAATATTAGAAAACACATGACAATCATTTTTTTTCTATTATCCTATATTATTTTTTGAAATAAATAGTTAAATAATGGGTAGAGCTACAATATTGTATATTAAAAACCATTTGAAAATAAGTAGAACAATCCAATTGTTCTACTTTTAAAAGCAAAAATGTACTTATCAAACAACTCTGACACAGTGTGGTTTCACATCTATTACTTCATTTAATCTTCCTAGCAATGATGTGAAATAGGGTTTTTAGAAATGAGGAAATTGGGACAGGAGCAGGTCAAGTCTAATTTCAGAGGATTCCTAAGTACAGCTCCTGGATTTAGACATGAAAGCTTGTGGTTTCTGAGCCCCTGTATTCTGAACCTATGACAGATGTGCCTAATGAATTCCAAACACTCCCCCAAACACAGAGTCCTCACTGATATATTGCTAGGGGTTGGTACACACTTTGGAATCTATTTCCATCTTCTCCATTAAATGTGAATGTGCTGGCACAACCCTTTAGACATTTTAGGAATGAAGCAGGCAGCTGCATCTCCCTATGGCATTGCTCAAGCAGATTAATACATTTTGTTTGGTGGATCCACACAGCAGATCACCTGGGTTCACAGAAGACAGTGACTGTTAGACAATCCTGCTTCCCCCAGAGAGATACATCAACAAGTCCAAGGACTTATCACCCTGGATGGCTGATCTTGTATTTACAGAACTCGAGATTCATTAAACTAAGAAAATACATTTTTAAAATTGATTTGCCCTCAACATGAACTTGGATTTTGTAAATGAACACAGAAAACAGTTTTTTTTTTTTTTTTTAAGTTAAATAAAAATTCCCTGTAGAGATTTGAAAGGAGCGCTAGTAGCATAGTAGATAAGACATTTGGCTGCTAACAAGAAGGTCAGTGGTTCAAACCCACCAGCTTCTCCACAGAAGGAAGATGAGGCAATCTACTTTTGTAAAGATTTATAGCCTCAGAAACCCAGCGGGGGACGCTATGAGTCAGAATTGACTCAATGGCTGATTTTGTTTTGTTTTGTTTTGTTTTTTAAGAGAGATTTGAAGAGCTGCTTCAAAGTTGAATAGAACATACAAATTAAACCCTATTGTTTTCTGGACCAGTCATCCAGCTACCTTCCTCATCTAAATTAGGTGAAGTGAAAAGAGCCTAAATCATCCTGGGAGTTGTTGTTGTTAGTTGTCATCTAGTCAATTCTGACTCTTAGAGACTTCATGAAGATATGCAGGATTTCCCTTTTGACTCTAACTCACACCTTTTTAAAGGATCCCTTCTTACCTTCTGTTAGAAGCCTCTGTAGGTTTGATGACAATTTTGAAATAAATAAGCCTAAATTTGTAGTTAAATTATAAGCAATGTGATCAAAATATTTTACCAGAAAACCTACAAATTGCAAAAACCACAATTTTAATGATCTGTATTTGATGTCTTAGCTTTATTCTTTGAATTTGTTCTCTACCAGATAAAAATAGAGAACTTAGAAAGGAAAGAAAAAAAATACTTCCTTTCAGAGAGAAAATGTTCAAAGATAATATAGAAAAACACAAAGAATGTAGAGTTCGCAGAAGGTAGTTCTGAGTAATTATAATTTTAAGAACTTAGAAAACTAAATATTAGATTAAGATAGAGTGAAATTGAACAAATTATTCTGTTACAGGATTAAATTATATTTGCTACATAATATTTGTTACAAAGACCAAGAGACAGTGACTTGAACAGAATAAAGGGGTATTGCATGATTTAAAATCAGGAAAGGTGAGCACCAGTGTTGTATCCTTTTACCATAGTTATTCAGTCTGTAGGATAAGCAAATAATCTGAGAATTTGTACTATATGAAGAAGAATACAACACAAGGATTGAAGGAAGATTCATTAACAATGTGCAATATGCAGATTATACAACCTTGCTGAAGATGTAGAGGACCTTAAGCACTTACTGGTGAAGAGCAAAGAATACATAAATTAAAAAAAAAAAAAAAAATCCTCACAAGTGGACCAGTTACATGATGATAAATGGAGCAATTATTGAAATTAAGGATTTCACTTTTAAACTTTTTATTGTAATTTGGGTGAAAGTTTACAGAGCAATTTGGTTTTCCATTCAACAATTTATAAATGTTTTGTTTTATGACATTGATTGCAATCCCTGAAAGATAAGAGTACTCTTTCCACTTCCTCACTATGTTTACCATTTCCATTCCTCCTTCTTCCTTATCCCTTCCTGCCTTCTGAGCTTTATTCCTGGGCACATGGTGCCCTTTGATCTCTTATGGTTGATTGTTCTAAGGAATATGTACTTCCCTGGTGTTATTATTCCCCTTATGGCATTTTCTGTCCTTTGACTGCAAATTGAGCCATGGGAGTGAGTCAAGTTTCATGCTTGGGGGGTTCATAAAGGCTATAGACTCAGGGGTTCCACCAGTCTCTATCAGACTAGTAAGCCTTGTCTTTTATATGATTCTGACTTTTGCTGCACATTTTTCTCCCACTTTATCTGAGATCTCCTGTTGTGATCTCTTTCAGACTGGTCAGCAGTGGTAGCTGGACACTTTTTGGCAACAACATATCAGACAATTGCCTGATCTCTAAAATTAATAGATAACTTCAACACATTAACAACAACAAAAAGAATTCAGTTATAAAATGGTCAGGGAACATGAGTAGACACTTCACCAAAGAATGTACTCAGACCATCAACAAATTCATGAAGAAATGATTGCAATCATTAACTATAAGAAAGATGTAAATCAAAACAATAATGAGATATAATCCCATCCAAGTATCAGTAGCAAAGTTCAAAACACAAAATAACAAACACTGGCTATGGTGTGGAGAGATTGAAACCTTCATATACTGCTGATGGGACTGTAAAATGGTGCGACCACTGTGGAAAATGGTATGGTGCTTTCTTAAACACAATTAGAAATAAAAATATCATATGAGCCATGTTCATCACAGAATTATTCACAGTAACAAAAAGTATTTTGTTTTACTTGGATCCATAATCAATACCCATGGAAGAAGCAGTCAAACATAAAAAAAAAAAAAAA
>NW_006921750.1:7387392-7398538 GCF_000298275.1 Orycteropus afer afer
GTAACCCATTAACACAGATACAGAAGCTAATCCTGGAGCCCTGAAGTTTGAAAGGAAGGATAAAGAAGTGGACTAAACTCCAACTAGTAGAACTTGCATGGAAATGGAGACATATGAAGTTGTGCTCTGTCAGCAATTCTGATGGCACAGAGAGCTTGGGTATTGCGTAGTGGTGTTAGGACCTTAGAATTAACCCAAAAATTAGTCCTGCTAGCCAGGAGCTGCATGGAGAACTGCACTGGTAGTTACCGAATAAAAGGGGAAGCAGCGAAGAGGAAGAAGGGCTGAGCTGTGGACTTCTGGTTGTGTGGAGGGCACAGCTGTTTTGAATGTTTACAAGTTGTTGGACCATTTTGGATATTTAAAGTGACAGGAATCTCTTGGATTACAGGGAACTAAAATAAGCTCCACACACTCCAGACACGGACAAATGGAAAGGTGCGGTATTCCCCTTGTTACATTTATATCTCACATCCTCTTAGTGAACAGAGCAGTGGCCATCCCTCACTCCCACCCACTTTCTGGCCTGGCAGGAATTCAATCCTAGTTTGTTAGGTTTTCTCTATTTTAAAATTATTCTTCTTACCATTATTCTTTCTTTCCATCATTTTTATTATTATTCTTTATTCTTCCTTTCCTAGATTCTAGTTTTTAGATTTTTCTCTCTTCCCTGTTCCTGGATCCCATTCTTTTCTTTCTTGTTTTTCTTTTTGCATTTCTTCAAAATTTTTTCTTCATTATTCTCCTACTCTACCTTGTTTCACTTATAGCCCATCCCCATATACTACATTTTCTTTTCTATTTTTGGTGATTGTTATAGTGTGTTTATAGGGTGTTATTCTTGTCCACTTGCTTTTACTTTTTTGATGGCTTTTTGATTGTTCTTTTTGTGTATAACTGAGTGGAAAGCAGCAACAGTGCCCATATGATACAACTACATCTGCACTCCCTGCAGCTTCACTTACTGAGTGAGAGCCACCACTTCCTTCTCCACCAACTGGCAACGATAAACAACCAACAAGAAAAGCATGATTCACCCTTAGCTGCTCCATACAAACAGTTAACAGAGACCTAAATACAACAACATCACAATGTCTTGAGGACAAAGACCATCATAGTGCACACAAAGAAGCAAGTTAAAGTGGAAGAAAGATAGGGAGCAAGATACAGACCAAGAACACATCCCTGAGGAAGATGCAGCATTGAAATCTCTGATAAGGAATTAGAAAAAAAATATACTTCAATACCTTCAAAGGAGTAAGAGACAGATCAAGAAAAACACTGACAAGATTAAGGAGAACTCAGACAAAACCTAGAACAATTTCAGAAGAAAATACAAGGACAAAATGACAACATAAATGAAAAACTACAAATAATACAAAATTGACAGATAGAAATCCAGAAGATTAATACTCAATTTTCAGAAATAGATAACACATTGAAAGGGCAAAGGAGTAGAATGGATGCAATGGAAGACAGAATTAATGAGATAGAAGACAAATATGAGAACACTTCTTCGGAAAGAAATTAATCAGAAAAATGATCAAAAGAAAATGAAGAAAGCCTAAGGTTCACGTGAGACTCCATCAAAAGGAATAACCTACATGTAATAGGAATTCCAGAACAGGAAGAGGAAAAGAAAGCCACTGAGAAAATTGTCCAAGATTTACTGGAAGAGAATTCCTTGTTATGAAGAAAGATGATAATATTTCCATTCAGGAAGTCCAATGAATCTCAAACAGAATAGACCCCAAAGAAAATCACCAAGACAGACATATCATCATCAAACTTATCAAAACCAAAGACAAAGAAAGAATCCTAAAAGAAGCATGGGAAAAATGAAAAGTTACCTACAAAGGACAACAAATAAGAATAAGCTATGACTTCTACACAGAAAATATGCAAGCAAAAAGGAAATGGGAGAGTATGTATAAAACCCTGAAAGAGAAAAATGTCCAACTTAGAATTAAATACCCATCAAAATTGTCCCTCAAAGATGATGGTAAAATTAGGAGATTTCCAGATAAGCAGAAATTAAGGAAATATGTTAAAACAAGAACAACCTTACAAGAGATACTAAAGGGAGTCCTTTGAACAGAGAACCAAAAATAATGAACAACTGACTTTTAATACACAAAATGATATAACCCAAAAACCATCATAGCTATAATCCAAATAAGCTTACAAGATTATAAACAGGGAACCAAAGACATCAGTTGGCAAATGAGGACAACTACAAACAAAAAAGAGTGGAAAATAATGTAGATACAGAATTTCTAAATGGTGAGGAAGTCAAGAGAGTTGCAAGATAGAAGGAACTATTCTAAACTTAGGGAGAAAATTAGAGATCACAGGGAAACCTCAAAGAAAAATTGTAAACCTTCACAACATAATAAAAAAGGACAAGCACAAATATTTAGCAAATACTAAAATGATAGCAACAAAGAAAATGATAACATGATTCATAAACATAATGAGCTCAGCACAGAAAATTATATGGAACAAAGAAACTAGAAACTCCATGGAAAAACACATAACAAAATGACAGCAACCAATTCATACTTGTCGATAATTACACCGAGTGTCAGTGGGTTAAATGCACCACTCAAGAGATGGAGAGTTGCAGACTGGACAAGAAAACACAAGCCATCAATATGCTGTCTATAAGAGATACACCTTAGAGAAAAAGACAAAAACAGACTAATAATAAATAGTTGAAAATGATTTATCACAAATTGCAACCATAAAAGAGCAGGGGTGACAATACTAATATCTGGTAAAATTGAGTTTAAGACAAAAACCACCATACAAGACAAGGAAGGACATTATATAATGATTAAAGGGTCAATTGAACATGAAGACATAACCATAATAAATATTATTACAAATGCAGAGCACTTCACCCAACAACAGCACAATATGCATTCTTTTCCAGTGCGCATGAAACATTCTCCATGATAGACCATAGGTTAGGCCACAAAACCAAGCCTAGATAAATTTAAAAACATTGGAATGCTGGAAAGCATCTTCTCAGATCATAGTGCTGTAAAATTAGCAATCAACAATAGACAGATCAATGGAAAAAGAGCAAACACATGGAAACTGAACAACACCTTCCTTAAGAATGACTGGTAAGAGAAGAAATTTTAAAAAATGAAAGTCAAAAATTCCTTGACTCAAATGAGAATCAAAACAAAACATATCAAAATCTTTGGGACACAGCAAAAGCAGTGATCAGAGGCCAATTTATAAGAGTAAATACACACATCAAAAAGGAAGAAAGAGCCAAAATCAACACTTTAAACCAAACTTCTCTGACAATTAGAAAAAGAAGAGCAAAAAAGTCTACAATCACCAGAAGAAAGGAAATAATAAAGATTAAAATAGAAATAACTTAAAAAGAAAATAGAAAAAATCAACAAGACTAGAAGTTGTTTTCTTGTAAAAATTAACAAAATTGAAAATCCACTGGCAAATTTAACAAAGGAAAAGAGGGAGATAATACAAAAAACATGAATAAGAAATGAAAAGGTTGACATCACAACAGAACCAATTGAAATAAAAAGGATAATATTAGGATACTATGAAGAACTGTAATTCAACAAACTTGAAAATCTGGAAGAAATTGATAGATTTCTAGAAACACATTGTTTACCTGGCCTGACACAAACTAAGGTGAAAAAGTTGAACAGATCCATAACAAAATAAGAAATTGAACAGGTCATAAAAAGATCACCAACAAAAAAAAAGTTCTGGCCCAGATGGTTTCACTGAAGAATTCTACCAAAGATACAGAGAGCCAAACCTACTCAAATTAATCCAAAACATAGAAAAAGATGAAATCCCCCCAAATTCATTTTATGAAGTAATTGTATTCTTGATACCAAAACCAGGCAAAGACATCACTCCAAAGGAAAACTGCAGAGCAATATCTCTCATAAATATAGATGCAAAAATCTTCAACAAAATCCTAGCCAATAGACTCAAACAACATATGTAGAAAAGCATTCATCAAGACCAAGTGGGATTCATAACAGGTATGCAAGGATGGTTCGACATCAGAAAAACAATCAATGTCATCCACCACATAAATAAAACAAAGGAAAAGAACCACATGATCATATCAATTGATGCAGAAAAGGCATTTGATAAAACTCAACATCCATTCCTGATCAAAACTCTCAGCAAAGTAAGAATAGAAGAGACATTCCTCAACATAATGAAGGACACGTATGCAAAAAACAACAGCCAACATTATTCTCAGTGGAGAGAGATTGAACCCATTTCCCTTGAGAACAGGAACCAGACAAGGATGCCTGGTAGTTAAGGTTGTGTGTCAACTTGGCTGGAACTGGCTGAGTGGCTGGGCACCTGGATGTAGTATTCCCCATGATGAGACTGGTAATCAACTCCATGGTGGAATCTATTGTGGGTAACTGAGTAGCTGCCTTAGGGAATGTGGTCTGCTTCCTGTATATAAGGAGAAGCCTTGGGGAACAGTCTCTAGCTTATGGCATCTTGAACCCTGCATGTAGCTATGTCATTGTTCAGCAGCACCATGCTCTGCCAACCTTGAGACTTTCAATGGCCTTGAATTAATGTCCTGTCATGTGGTTTGGTAACATTGGGACCATGCCTTTTTACTTATCAACTTTGAACTTGTAGGTCTCAGGAGCCAGTATCTGTCTGAGTGAAGGAAAACTTCTAGCTCCAGTGGGCTGGGAGCAGAAGGCAGAGGTGAAGTTCAAGGTTGAGGGCTTTTTAACTCAGTCCCTAGGTCCTGGCACTTTGAAATCAGACTTAAAGCCTTCAAACTGTAAGAGAATGTTGTTGTTGTTATTTGCCCTCGAGTCAGACACAACTCATAGTGACCCATCCTTGGGTTTCTAAGGCAGTATCATATGGAAGTAGATTGCCCAACCTTCCTTCCGTGTAAGAGAATAAACGTTTCTTTCTTCAAGCCATCCCATTTGTGCTATATTCTTGTCAGAGCAGTATTATGTAACCAAAACAGATGTCCTCTATCACCACTTCTATTCAACATTGTATTGGAAGTCCTAGCCATGGAAATAAGGCATGAAAGGGAAATCAAAAACTTCCAAATTGATAAGGAAGAAGTAAAACTATCCTTATTTGCTAATGATATCATCCTCTACCTAGGAAAATCACGTGACTCAGTAAAAAATCTACTGGAACTAATCGAGAGATTTAGCATAATGGCAGGATACAAGATCAACATTCATAAATCAGTTGAATTTCTCTACACAAACAAAGAGATTGCTGAAAAAGAAATAAGGAAATCAATATCATTTACAATAGCTACCAACAAAATAAAATACTTGGGAATAAATCTTACCTGGGACACAAAAGACCTGTACAAAGAAAACTAGAAAAAAAAAACTACTTCAAGGAACCATAAGAGATCTACATAAGTAGAAAAACATACCATGCCAGTAGATAGGATGATTGAACATTGTGAAAATGTCAGTTCTACCCAAAGCAATCCATTCAATTATCCACAACCTATTCAATGCATTCCCATCCAGATCCCATCAACATTCTTTAAGAATATGGAAAAACTAATCACTAACTTTATATTGAAAGGAAAAAGACCTTGATAAGCAAAGCAATGTAGAAGAAGAGCAAAGTAGGAGATCTCACACTCCCAGATCTCAAAACCTACTAGACAGCCACAATAGTCAAAACTGCCTGGTATTGTTATAATGGCAGACACAAAGACCAATGGGATAGAATTGAGAGACCAGAAATAGATACACCAACGTATGGTAAGCAGATTTTTGACAAAGGGTTTAAATCCATTAAATGGGGAACAAATGGTTCTGGTAAAATTGAATATCTGTTTGCAGAAAAATGAAACAAGATCTGTATCTCACACTATACACAACTCCAGATAGATCAAAGATAAGTGTGAAACCTAAAACTATAAAGTTTCCCAAGGAAAAACTAGGGGTAAATTTAGAGGCCCTAATATGTGGCAAGGAGCTCTGGTAGCATAGTGGTTAAGACACTTGACTGCTAACCAGAAGGCTGGCGGTTCAAACCCACCAGCCACTCCTCGGAAGGAAGATGGGGCAATCTACTTCTTTAGTGATACTGCCTTGGAAACCCAAGGAGGGGTCGCTATGAGTCAGGTCCAACTTGACGGCACATAACAACAACAACAACAACAATATGTGGCAAGGAGCTCTGGTGGGATAGTGCCTAAGACATTTGACTGCTAAACAGAAGACTGGTTGTTCAAACCCACCAGCCATTCCTCGGAAGGAAGGTTGGGCAATCTACTTCCATACTGATACTGCCTCAGAAACCCAAGAAGGTGTCGCTATGAGTCGGGTCCAACTTCCCAGTAGTGAGTTTGGTTTTTGGTTTAATATATAGCATATAGACTATCAAACATAACCCAAATTGCTCAAACAGCAGAAGATAAACTAGATGAATGGGACCTGCTAAAAATTTAATTTTGTAAGTGCTTCCAAAGACTTCTCCAAAACAGTCAAAAGAGAACCTACAGATTGGGAAAATATATTCAGCAATGACATATCCAACAAAAGACTTATCTCTGGAACGTATAGAAAACACCAACTCCTTAAAAAAAAAAAAAGAAGACAAATGTTCCAATTAAAAAATTTATGGTGGCTGCAAGTTCCAGGAGATCTTGGCCAGACCACAAGCATCAGGCCTCATTGTCTTCACTGCCTTAGGCCCCAGAAATTCCTCAATACAATGGTTTGACCTAAAAAAAATAATAAAATAAATAAGCAGAAAATATGAACACACACTTCATGAAAGAGGATATTCAGGTGGCCAACTAACATGACAAAATGCTCATGATCATAGCCTTTAGAGATATGCAAATCAAAACAACAATGAGATATCATCTTGCCACAGCACTGGTAGCAAAGTACAAAAAGAAAGAAAATAACAAATGCGGAAAGATTTAGAATCTCATACACTGCTGATGGGACTGTCAAATGATACAACAACTGTGGAAAGAAGTATGACAATTCCATAAAGCTGGAGTTAAAATTCCATTTGACCCAAAAATTCCGTTAGTAGGTAAATATCCCAAAGAAATGAGAGCCAGGACAAGAATATATGCATCCACATTTTCATCACAGCACTATTTACAATAGCATAAAAACAGAAACAACCCAGGTGTCCATCAACAGAAGAATGGATGAACAAACTAATGTATATACACATAATGGAATACTATGCAACCCTAAAGAATTATCCAGAATCTGTAAAACACCTCATAATGTGGATGAACTTGGAGGACATTATGTTGAATGAAATAAGTCAATCACAGTAGGACAAATGTAGTATTAGTGTAGTATTAATTTATTATTGTAAAATGTCAAGGAAAGGTTTGTATATGGAAGGAAATTTTCTTTGTTGGTTACCCTGGGTGGGAAGGGAAAGGAGGGAACACTATTAGATAGGTAGAGACAAGTATTGATTTCGAAGAGAAGGGTAATGTACCAGATATGGATTATCAACATGATGGCATTGAGGAAGAGGAAGACATAGAGAGGTTCGTGGGAGGTAGAGACAACAAAGATGAACCCTTTTACACATCCTTATAGTAATCCTTGTAGTACTGCATTGCCAGTGAAGGCAAACATCAATATATAGGTGGATAGACAGGTGGACAAGGTGAACTATTAGGTATGTCTATGCAGGGAGAGTGTGCCCAAGACCATGTACAGGGTTGGCAGACTATGTTTCTACAAGTGTATTTGTATGTTCTGTAAGAATCCCAAGTTATATAGTAGAGCTGACAAGGGACAAGGTTGTCGTCACTTCTTGGTCACAGCCAGATACCCAGAGGGAACAAGTAGTTGGACCTGAGGGCATGGAACCATGGTCACAGGGGACAACAAGCCCAATTGGCATAAAATACTACATAAAGCATTGTTCCACATCCTACTTTGGTGAGTAGTGACTGGGATCTTAATAACTTGCAAGCGACCGTCTAGATGCAATGATGGGTCTGTCCTCATCCAGAGCAAAGAAGAATGAAGGAAAACAGAGACACATGGAAACAAGTAGTCCAAGCAACTGGTACACCATGTGATCCTCAGCCTATATGACTGTGAGACCAGAAGAATCAGATGGTGCCCAGCTACCACTGTCAACCACTTGGAGGGTGATCTGTGTAGGAGATATTGGATAGAGTGGGAGAACAATTTGGAACAAAGGTCAATATCATGAAAAATAAAAGGGACCAGGTTTGCTGGTCTGATAGTGCCTGGTGGAACCCCTGAGACTGTGAGGCCTAGATGCCCTTCAGGTCTGAAACTGAAGGCATGTCTGTGGCTTTAAGACAAACAAAAGACAAGCATATAAACTGAACAATTACATTAGGAAGATACACTCCTTGGAGAGAACAATTGAGTGAATAGAAGGGCTGTGTATGTACAGAGAGATAGCTCAGGGGGCAGTAGTGCATGGGATGGAAGGACACAGGGAAGACGTGGCTATGTTGTGGAAGTAGGAGAAGAGGATCTGTTGCACTGTGGGAAATTGTGATCAATGTCAAGAGACAAAGAGTATGTGAGCTGTTGCTGTATGGAGAGTGAATTTGCACTGTAAACTTTCACTCAAATCAAAATTAAATATCATAATAAATAAATAAACAAACAAATAAATGAAACAACCTCAAACAATGAATTTCATTGGGCAAATTTTTTGCAAAATGCATCTCTAAAGTGCTCAAAAGCAAAGATACCACTTTCAAGACGAAGATGCACTTGACCTCAACCATGGTATATTCAATTGCAGTCTCAGGCAGCTGCAGTTGTGATTCTTACAGCATCAAATGGCTATGGCAGCAGCAGCAGCACAGACAGCTCAGCTCCATCATCATCAACATGCAAGCAGCCAGTCAAAAAGTAAAATGAAGAGAGGCACACCAACCACTCCAAATTCTGAGTCTTGCATTTTTTTTTCCTGTTCCTTGAAAAGACAAGACAGAAGGATTCTGAATTTTTACTGCATTTTTTAATGTGTCAGTACTTTACATTGTTAGATGTACAAACTTTATACAGAAGCACCACCCTATGATTTTCTAAATAAAAACAGGAAAACGATTTAATGAATTAGGGTTGGTCTGTCTAAGTCAGTGCTTTTTTAAAAATGCTTTCACTGTATATAATATATATGGAAGTGACCTAAAAAATACTAGAAACACCTTGCAGAACAATGTAGTTTGATATTTATTTAGTATAAAAGGTTTGTTCACAATGCTAACAAATATAGTTTTTACAAATCTGTTTTGAAATGTGGTGCTTTATTTGGGTTTCATACTCTGAATTACTTCATCAATTATTATTATTTTTTTTTAACTTCTTTGTGTCTTGTAACTGCTCAGCTCATACAGTCCTGAAGTTTTGCTCCAGTCAGTGCACTTCCACCTACAAAAAATTAATTCTTGTACCAGCCCCTTTAACCTCTTAGTTAACAAAGATTGTGAAAAGATTACTGTAAGGTCATTTTAAAAAATGGAAAATGTACAGCAGCAGTATGGTCTTAAAACTAGCAGCATCAAAATTATCTGGGAACTTGTAAGAAATGTAAGTTCTTGTTTGAACAAGAACTATACACCAAAATTGAAGAACTACTGATAAACAGCATAAAAAAGTAAGGATATGAGGTAGCAAGAAAGGTATATTGAGTTTACTTTACAAGTAAACAGTGAAACATTCCACATTCCGTCTAGTCCTCCCTTATTTGGGAGCTCTGGTAGCATAGTGCCTAAGGCACTTGATTGCTAACCAGAAGGCTGGCGGTTCAATCCCACAAGCCACTCCTCGGAATAAAGATGGGGAAATCTACTTCTGTAGTGATACTGCCTCAGAAACCCAAGGAGGGGTCTCTATGAGTCGGGTCCAATTCGACAGCACACAGCAACAACAACAAGTATATGTGTGTCTGTGAACACAGATGCATGCACATATGCATTGCTGTGTATGTGTTTAAGTGCAAATGCATGGTGTGTAAATGTGTTCTTGTTTTCATATGCATATCTTCCTGTGCATATCCATATGAGCATATGTAGATGCATTTTTTAAATGTGTGCATGTCATATATACACATGTGCATATGTATATGTTACGTTTCTGTATCTATGTGTGTGTGTATGGCTATTAGCATGTTCATATGCATATGTGTGAGTATGTATATGTGTATTATGTGTATGTGTGTATGCATATGTGCATGCAAGTTGGTGTATATATGCTTAAATGTGTGTAAGCTTTCACTTAAAACAATGTGATAGTCTCATTCCTACTTAATTCTAATGAGTTTGACATGTTATTTTTTCCTTGGTATTTTTGTTATTATATATTTCTGTACTTTTATCTTTCATAGTTTACAGAGACAAATAATTTTACAATACATTTTACAGAAATGCCACATTTTCTATTCCTCATAAGCAATAATTTAAATCCATATGAGAAATTTTCTATTATTTTAGGTGACATATTTAAAAGACATTTACATAGCTATAGTCTCAAATTTTTAGCCTTAAATGTAATATATTGACTTCCCCAGACTTAATATGGGAACTTAAGTCTTTTGCATTGATTCTCCCCACCACCATTGATACCCACCTTATTTGTCCCATAGTTTTCCTAATACACTATAATTTTGATTAGACTAATCAACATGTTTACTTAAATATTTCCATATAAACATTATTCACAACTTATTATCTTTGTTACTTGCAATATACTGCTCCTGTGTAATATTTTGGGTTTGTTTTTCATTAATTCAACACTGAACTCCTCCAGTTAGTAACTTTCATGTCAAGAAATTGAATTGTTTTAGGTGTTCTATTGCACTCATTTTTTGTGAAGAGTCCCTTAAAGTGTTTCTGAGATGTCCCAAACTGGATAGATGGAATTCTTAGCCTGCTGAACACTTGTCATTTTAAGATCTTCTAACTGAGGGAGGCAGGGCAAGATGGTGGACTAGGCAGAAGGATTGCACAGACCCTCTTCAACAAAGAAAAGGGAAACCAATTAATACAGACACAGAAGATAATCTTGGACCCCTGAGTCTTGAAGGAAAGGATGCAGAATTGGACTAAACCCCAACTAGCAGAAGAATTTGCATGAAAATA
>NW_006921750.1:7405459-7415719 GCF_000298275.1 Orycteropus afer afer
TCAAGAAGAAAGAAGAAAACCGAAATTAATGGAAACAATCAGTCCTAGCGACTGGTACACCATCCGATCTGCAACCTATACAACTGTGAGACCAGAAGAACTAGATGGTGCCCAGCTACCAGTGCCATCCACTTGGAAGGGATGTAGGAGATCCTCATGAAGAGGGAGAACAATGTGGAACAAAACTCTTTTATACCTAGTCTCAGAATGACATTTCATTACTTTTGCTATTGTATTTCAAATATAATGCCGTTTATTAATTATATTGTAGTCATTAACCCAAGCCCACACTAAAGGGAAGGGGATTACTCAAAAGCTTGAATACTAAAATAGCAGGTGCAATGTTTGAGTCCATTTTAGAAGGCTCCTATCATAGATTATATCTGCTTCTAATCAACATATGTTTGGAGTGTGGGGAAGGTTTATGTGGTTCTTCTCTGACTTCCAACTAGAGCAGAGTCATTCATATCAAAATCTCAGATAAGAATCCCAACCCACAATCTTTTATGTGAGTACTCAGTGACGGTTCTTGGAAAAATGTTAATGGGGATAGCAGGCATTTCATTTTTTTAATTAAAAATTCTGTTATAGTCTCATTCACCTGTGTCTAAGGGAGCTTTCTCTTTTTCATGCTACTCTGGAAAACATGAAAGCAGCTGTGTAGTCCATGTTGACTCGAAGAAATTAATTCTTTTGAGATTTTATTTTATGAGATCATTTTGTACCCTCAGTTCTCTCTTAGACATAAAATAACTATCATTTTGTATATCATAAAGAGTTCTGATGGTGACATAGTTGAAGTATTTGGCTGCTAACGACAAAGTTTGTGGTTCAAACCCACCAACTGCTCCACTGAAGAAAGATGTGAAGTCTGCTTCCAGAAAGATTTACAGCCTAGGAAACTCAATGGAGTCATTATGAGTCAAAATCAACTTGATGGCAGTGGGTTTCTTTTTTTTTTACGTGTAGATAGAACTAATAGAGTGAGGATGGCATTCTCATGTAACTTTCTAGCTATTACCTTGAACCAATCCTGATTTATTTTTTTTTTAAGTCAATTAGCTTATGTTCATGCACTTCCTTTAATTAATTATTTTATGTTGTGTTCTTAGTGCTCTAAGTGCTGCTATAAGAGAAAGTACCACAGTGGGTTACTTTAACAAACAAAATTTATTTCCTCATGGTTTAGGAGACTAGAAGTCCAAATTCAGGGTGCCGAAGGCATTTGACTGCTAACCAGAAGCTGGCGGTTCAAACACACCAGCCACTCCTTGGTAGGAAGCTTGGGCAATCTACTTCCATAGTGATATCACCTCGGAAACCCAAGGAGGGGTTGCTATGAATCAGATTGGACTCGATGGCAGTGAGTTTGGTTTTTGGTTTGACACTAGGGGAAAACCTCTCTCTACAGGCTCTGAAGGAAGGTCCTTATCTATTTTCAGCTTCTGTTCCTCCATGAACTTCATGTGGCCTGGAATCTATCTTCTACCATCTCTGCTTGCTTCTCTTTGCCTAATCTACACTACTTATACCATAAAGGTTATTGGTTTGAGACTGCACTGAGATGTCCTCATTAACATAACAAAAAATTCCCTATTCCCAAATGGGATTGTATCTACAAATAAAGGGGTTAAAATTTGCAGCACACATTTTGGGAGAACACAATTTTTTCCATAACATATCCTTTCTGCTTATCTTTATTCTTGTGCTTTATTTCTTAAATAATAAAATTCAAAGTTAATTTACTGCTATTTTAGTGGATTCCTTGAGAAAATCGTGTCAAAATTAGAGTTCAGTCTTCCATTTTTATACATACTTGATAAAGCAATTATTGTTATTGCTTTTGCTGATGAGTTGGACCCTACTGATAGTGACCCCTCCTTTGGTTTCTGAGGCAGTATCACTATGGATACTACACTACCAGAGCTCCTGCTAAAGTAATTATTTAGATCTATTTTGCATTCACATGCTTGTGATTGGGTGTTTAATATCCAGTGCATATATTTGGGCCCTGTACTTTTTAAATCCTTCATTCTACTGTCTTTATATAGTAGATATGTTGTTGTTGTTGTTGTTGTTACGTGCCGTCGAGTCGGACCCGACTCATAGCGACCCATCCTTGGGTTTCCGAGGCAGTATCACTACTGAAGTAGATTGCCCCATCTTCTTTCCGAGGAGTGGCTGGTGGGTTTGAACCGCCAGCCTTCTGGTTAGCAGTCAAGTATCTTAGCCACTATGCTACCAGAGCTTCTATAGTAGATATAGCCCTACATATTTCCAATTTCGGAATTTTCTGTATTTCCTTTGTGCCATGAAATATGGTGAATTTCTAGTGAGTTTGGAAAAGTTGTTTATTTAGTATAGCCTCTGTAAACTGTATCTGTCTTTGTTCTTTTATATACTTTTTGTTTATCTTTTGATTTAGTTTTTTTTTTTCAATTTCTGAGGCTTTAAAACAGCTTGATTGAGAAATGATCTACAAACAAACAAAAAGTGAATGATTTTTAATATATTTAAAGGGTTGTACTACCATCACAACACTCCAGTTTTAAAATAATTCCATCACTCCTCAAAATCCTTCAGGATGGCACTTTCTCCTCATTCTTACTACCAATTGCACTTACCCAACAAGTAGCTTCTTGACTCAACAGATTTTCTGTTTATGTAATTTCATGTAAATGGAATCACAAAATGTATTGTCTTTCGCTTCTGGTTTCTTTCACATGGCATAATATTTTGAAAGTTCATCCATGTGCGGAACATAAATCCACTATTTTTATTGTTAGATAGTATCCCATTATATGCATATTTTATTTAGCCTTTCATCACTTGACAGACATTTGGACTGTTCCCAACAGTTTGAATATGTTATCTAGGTGTGGATTTCTCTATGATTATTCAAACTTTGATTTCATTGAGTTCCTTGCACATGTAGATCAATGTTCTCCAGCCAACTTGGATAATTTTGGATCATTATTTCTTTCAATAATTTTTCTTCCTCTTTTTCTACTATTTTTCTCCTGAGACTCCCACTATATATATGCTAATACACTTGATGCTGTTCCATATGCCTTTTTAATTTTATTTTTTATTCTATTTACTTGTTTTTCATATTTCATAATTTTTATTAATCTATCTCTAAGTTTACTATTTTTCTTCTACCTTGTAATTGCAGATATGCCCTCTGACACATGTATTTTTTAAATTTCAGTTATGATACCTTTTTACTCAAAAATTTATTTTGAGTTATTTTTCTGTATGTTATTTGCATTTCTTAAGTGATATTATCTGTTTAATGATTCATTGTCATTATGCTGTTGTTAGCTGTCATTGAGATGATCCTGACTAGTGATGACCTTACAAATAACAGATTAAAACATTACCTGATCCTGCACCATACTCATGATCATTGGTATGCTTGAATCTGTTGTAGTTACTGTGTCAATTTTTTTTGAGGGTTCTGCTTTTTTCTGTTCATCTTATACTTTACCAAGCTATTGTCATCATACTTTCTTTTAATTCTTTAATCATGATTTTCTTTAGTTCTTGGGACACACTTAAAATAAATGCTTTAATGGATGCATCTGCTAGACACATCGGATTCCCTCAAAGGCAATTTTTACTGATTACTTTTTTCCTATATATGAGTTGTGTTTCCCATGACTTTTCATAACATTTAATTTTTTTGTGTGTGGAAAACTGAGTATTTTAAATAATATATAATAATAGTTCTAGGTTCTAACACCATGGGGATATTTTTATTATTGCTCTTGACTTTCTTCTTTCTTTTTTTGGTGGGGCTTATTTGTAAAATGACTTGCCTGGTTTGATTCTACACTGTCTCTGTAACTCACAGTATATAACTGCTGATCATTTATTTTCAGTCAGGTTTTTATGTAAGTTTTCCTAGGGCTTTCTTCTGGGTCAGCATAACTTAGTGGTCATATATTGATTTGTCAAATGTTTTGCTCAAAAATCTTGAGCCTTGTATCATGTATTAAGGAAGTTTATATATCTATATCTGCTTTTTTCTCTCTTCATAGATTTCCCTATGCCTCCTCTATGTACCAAACTACACATTCATCCAGGACTCTGTTTATTTGCTCCTGAGAATATACAGTCTTTTAAATGCATAGAGCCTTCCAAATTGCCAGGACAATGTAAGACCTTACCAAAGTTTGTTACAATTGTCCCATTTCCTGAATCTCCTCATCAAATTTCTGGCTTATCTAATAGCCTGTTGTATGAACAAACTAGCATTTCAATTTCAGGTGGCAATGGTCAGCCTTACCTATTCTTTTCACACCGAAATTGTTTGTGTTTCATACAATGGTCATGACATTTTTTTCAATTTTTATCCAAATTATCAGGTCCCTCCAGAATGAATCAGCTGGTTTTCATCATTTTCTCTCTCCTGGTAGAAGTATCACACCTATGGATTTGGGAAGACATGATGAGAATGGTCCTAGGCTCAAACCACACCAACTCCCATTATCTTACTCTAGGTATGATATATTTCCTTGAATAAATGCTTGTAAGTTTTTTGTATGCTTTTGGTCCATTTTCAGAGTCTTGAAATTGTTGTTTTGGAAAATTTTATTCAGTTTTTGGTTACTTTTCAGAGACCTTATTTTCCAAGTTCATCACGCTACCATTCCAGATGTCACAGCTCTATCGGTATGTTTTTTTTTTTAAAGTCAAAATTATATATATGCAGTTTGAAACTTTGTAAAGATTGCAAAAACTGGGTATTTATTTTGCTGCAGTTTTTACTAACTTGGCATAAAATTTTTAGCACAATAAATATTACTTTTAAAATAAAATGATAACATGGATATAAAATTCCTAAAGTTATGAGCATTTGATTGTTTTTTGCTTTATATTTTGCAAGTATTTTAACTTAATATTTTCACTTCTTTATTTTTATGGTAGCATAGAGCCTAAGGCATTTGACTGCTAACCAGAAGACCAGTGGTTCAAACTCACCAGCCTTTCCTCAGAAGAAAGTTTGGGCAATCTACTTCCATAGTGATACCGCCTTTGAAACCGAAAGAAGGGTCTCTAGGAGTTGGATCCAACTAGAGGACAGTGGGTTTAGTTTATTTTTATTTGTTTTTATTTTGATTATTGTATTTTATATATCCAATATATTCTTACTTGCTTCCTTTAATATATTTCTTGGATATATCTACTAGGAATTTTTCAGATAAGTTTATTACATGATCAACTTTTTCATACTTGCATATTTGAACATATGTATATTCTGGTCTTATAATTGTGAGTTTGTCTGTATTTTTGTTTTAGTATCATTAATCTTCTTCAGCAATGTGAAAGAAACTATGGTTTCCTTTTGTTCATGCCTACATGTAGTATTATGTGATTTGTGCTGTCAATTTGATTTTCTATTGTTTGAAATTATATATTTTTTATTTTTTCACAGTACATTTTGACTAGGTAGTTCAATTACACTTCTTATGAAATTCCTCAAAAATTTTTCAATGTGAGATATTTTTCTTCACTCTACTTATCATTCAGTGAGACCTGTCAAATTAAAGCATTTCTTTTGATCTATGAAATAATCTACTAATTCTTTCAGTATTTTCTTCTTGAATATCCTCTAGTGTCTCCTACTGGAACTCCTACAAGAAAGATGTGGAAACATCATGCTTTTCAATTTGTATTTAAAGTATACATATCTCTTTTACATATTTCTTCCTTCCTTCTTTCTTTCCTCCTTTCTCTTTCTTTCGTTTATTATTTATTTTATTATAATTTATCAATCTATATTCCTACTTAAATGATTTCCTCTCCTTCAATGACTTTAATTATTATTATAACTACTAATTATGTAATGTTTGGGATCATAGCTTTACTTTATAAGGTAACTATTTTGTTATATTTAATAATAAGACAGATATTTCATAATACAATTTATTAAACATATATATTTTTTGAAAGCCTCCTCATTGTTCTATTACTTGGTAGAACAATATGTACCTACCTCAAAAGCAGTAAGCTATATGCTTCAATAATACATCAAGCTACACTAGTTGTCAGAAACCAACCACCCTAATATTCTCACATTAGAAATCTTAATAAAATGAATGGACAAGGAACTTTGACACTACAATTTGCCTTCAAGATATTAACCTCTGAAATATCTTTAGGAACTCTGGCTCTAAATATCAAGAGAATATTGTGTCTTAATTTATCTGATTGTAACTTAATCCCTACATAAGAGATATAGTGAAAATGGAGGGTCAGCACAAAAAAGGGAAGGCCCTCAAGAAGATGGAATGACACAGCAGCTGCAACAGTGGGCTCAGGTATAGCAAGGATTTTGAGGTTGGCACAGGACTGGGCAGTGTTTCGTTCTGTAGCACGTAGGGTCACTAAAAGTCAGAGCTGACTTGACAGCTCCTAACAACAACAACAACAAGATACATACACATTAAAAAAAAAAAAAAAACACTTTCTATGAAAATATAAATCATAACATCTATAGAATGTACAAAATCACTTACATATATTGTATCAGTTCACTAAAATAAAGAGCTAACCTTTACTAAGCATTTACTATAAAAATTGTCAAGCATGATAAACACTTTCACATGCTTGGTCTTATTAAAATCTTCCAACAAAGCTATCATTATCTACATTTGACAGATAAGAAAAATGAAGATTATAAAGTTAACTCCACGGTAGAGGAGACACAAGTTTAACTTTTAACTAAAAGACCTGTGCTTTTAGCTATAACATTCTTCTTCCTGCAAGACGTGGAAATCACGATGCATGACCACACAAATATATTTTCATGACTAAACTGAAATAGAAATGTAGGCATCTATGCACCCAATGCAAAGTGTACTTTCTTTTCAGATATTTTAAGTTACTAGGTGTATTCTAATGAGGTTTGATGGTGCAACATTAAGGGCCTGGGTACTAATTGAAAGGTTGTTGGTTTTAACCTATCCAGTGTCTCCACAGAAGAAAAGACCTTGCTCTCTGCTCCCATAAAGATTACAGTCTAGGAAACTTTATGGGGCAGTTATACTCTCTTCTACAGGGTCTCTTTGAGTCAGAATTGACTCAAAGGCACCTAACAATGGTGTGTCCTAATGGTTAAACTGTCTACTGATAAGACCTATATAAGACCTACAAATGAGATGCCTCAAACTTGCACATTTCAGATTCATGGACTACATAACAGTAGTAATGATAACAAAATTAAGGCTAATAAATGATGATGATAATGACTAAGAAGCTTCATTTATCAAAGAGAATTTAGAAGAGAGTAACTTGAAATTCTGGAATAAATATATATTATAATAAACATAAGCTAGTAAAATACCAAATGCAAATCTGTTTTGATTTTTTACATTTTCTGTAAGATAATTAGAATTCTAAATGGAATTTCAACCCAGAGAGGGTAAAATTGGAAATCTGCACTAGGCCATTTCCATCCTCATCTACTTGTGTGGCCAATTTTGACAGACAGGTCTCCCTTTAGCAAGGCTGGGGCATCCCTCAGTTCTAATTGACATTCTTAGACTATGAAATGCCCATGTAAATACCATCCAGAAGCCACAGAATAGTGACTGTTCTGGTTACCTAGTGCTACTGTGACAGGAATATACCACAAATGAGATGGCCTTAACAAACAGAAGTTTATTCTCTTACAATTTGGAGGCTTTAAGTCCAAGTTCAAAATGCCAGGCTCTAGGGACTGGGTGAAAGTCCCTCAACCTTGGGCTTCAGCTCTGCTTCCTGCTCCTGGCCAACTGAAGCTAGAGGATTTTCTTCACTCAGGCAGCTAATGGCTGCTGAGACTGACAAGCCCAAGCTTGACAAGCAAACTGGCACAGTCCTGGTGTTACTAAACCACATGGCAGGCCATTAATTCAAGTCCATTAGAAGTGGCAAGGTTGGCAGAGCATGGCAGGCTGCTGAACAACAACACAGCTACATGCAGCGTTCTAGCATGACATAAGCTAGAGACCATTCTCAAAGGTTCTTATATACAAGAAGCAGACCACATCCCTAAAGCAATTACTCAGCTGCTTGTGATAGATCCCACCATGGAGTTGATTGCCAGCCTCATCATGGAGAATAACTACCACCAGCTGCCTAGCCATTCAGTCAGGCCCAGCCAAGTGGACAAACAACTTTGACTACCACAGTGACCATTTTCAAAATCAGTTTTGAATTCTTGATCTGCTCTCATTTAGCTGTCATGCTTATAAGATGGTTAGATGGGAATTTCAGGCCTATCTGACCAATGGGAGAAGGGGACACTCAGTGCATGCCTGCTCTACTCTCTGTAATGTTTCTGAGACTCCATTTCCATAGCAGACAAATATTTATTTCCTAGACATTTTATAAGCAAAACTGGTCTGACTCAGAAGAAGAATTATTCCTCAGAAGAATGAAAAATCTTTTAGAAAGAAGATTGAGGCTGAGCATTCCAAGCATAAAAAGACCCAGAGGTATTTTCCTGAGGAATAAATCATACATCAGAATATAGAATATTGATATAGTTGAAAACTCAAGAAAAATGTCTTTTTGTAAAGATTATTTCTTATCTCCATCTTTACTACAATGCTAAAATGATAAAATAAATAAATAAATAAAAGGGGGAAATATTTATATGACACTAAATGATTCCTACTTTTGCAAATTTTCAAGAGATAAAAAACTTTAGTTTTAATCATAATCCAAGTCTAAGTCTCAGAACAGTAAAGATTTATTGAGAAAATGCATGTAAAATAGCTAGTGCTGGCTCTGTTACCTAGGAGGTATTATCATGAAAACATTTTTACACTCTCCACCCCAGACAAGCCACTACTGATTTCCTGGAGCCCTGCACAGGAACACACACCATGGGCACATCAGAACCCAGCAGAAGGCCAATGGAGACAGGGAATAGATACTCAGTACCAGTGATAGAGGTGTTCTTTAGGCCCGTATCTAGTGAGAATATGGGCAACATCCCCTTCTTATGCTTCTACACACAAACCTTTGGAAACGAGAACTTATAGGCAGCCAACATCTAACATATATTTTCAGAGGATTGGTGGCAAACATAAAGTGAAAACACAGCTGTACCAAATTCCTCAGATATGATTTAGTCAGTTCTGTTGCTTAAAGCAACATAAAGCAAGCCTAGCTCTTCTGTTACATTTATGGGAGGCCCTGTAAGTTATTTGAACATTTGTCACCTGACATAAATTCTGTTTTTGTGAGTTGCTATGGTATGAAAGTCTATGGTTAGAAATGCCCTTGCTAGGTGCTTATTTTTAACAGAATCACCCATTCTTTGGAACCAATTGTCAGCCATACCTCTGTGCCATTGTTCTTGACCCTGTAAACAAGGGTTTTCTCTAAATTAACCTCTTTTAATTGTAATGAATAGTTGTTGTTGTGTTGTTGCTAGGTGCCATCAAGTCGTTTCCAACTCATAGCGACCCCATGCAGAGCAGAACGAAACACTGCCCAATCCCACACCACTCCATGATCCTTGTTATACTTGAGTCCACTGTCTCAGCCACCATGTCAATCCATCTCATTGAAGGCCTTCCCCACTTTCGTCAACCTCCACCTTACCAAGCATGACATCCTTCTCCAGGCCATGGTCCCTTCTGACAACATGACCAAAGTAGGTGAGACAAAGTCTGGCCATTCTCGCTGCCAAGAAGCATTTCAGCTGCACTTCCTCCAAGACAGATCTGTTACTTCTTTTAGCACTCCATGGTACTTTCAGCATTCTTCACCAGCACCACAACTCAAAAGCATCAACTATTCTTTGGTCTTCCTTATTCATTGTCCAGCTCTCACATGCATACAAGGTGATTGGAAATATGGCATGTGTCAGGTGCACCTTAGTCCTCAGGGAGACATCCTTGTTCCTCATCACTTGAAAGAGTTCCTTCACAGCCAACCTGCCCAGTGCTACACGTTGTCTAATGTCATGACTGCTGCTTCCACTGGCTTCGATTGTAGAACCAAGCAACATGAATTCCTTGACAACCTCAATCTTTTCTCCATTTTTCATCAAGCTGCTTATTGTTCCAGTTGTGAGGATTTTTATTTTCTTTATATTGAGATGTAATCCATACTTCAGACTGTATTCTTCAATCTTCATCAGTAAGTGCCTCAAGTCATCCTTACATTCAGCAAGAAAACCTGTATCATCAGCATATCTCAGGTTGTTAATGATTCTTCCTCCAATCCTGATGCCACGTTTTTCTTCATATAGTCCAG